>NC_056728.1:1899204978-1899265905 GCF_019279795.1 Protopterus annectens
CATCCCTACTCTGCAGTTTTTTTAATAAATATTAGGATATCTTCTCCTTCTTCTAGTGTGCTTAATTTACTTCACTCTTTTTCCTTTTGCTTTAATGTGAGTCTCTCCTTAAATGTCTCATTCGCTTACAAAGACGTTGATTCATCGGACATGATCCTTCTTTAATGCTAATGCTATGAGTAGCTCAGATCTTCATTACTATGCATTTTTGTTTGTATGCCTTTATCCCAACTGAGAATTACCCTATGGCTGCTACACATGATGTTACAGTTATAAATGTAGTTGCTACATAGTATTTTAATCTGACTCAAAGCTATTCTTCTATTAAATGTCTTATCTAAGTTTTAAAATTTTAGAAAGCCAAATGTGTTTGTGTTTTGAGAGCAGTAGCAATGATATGGACGTGTGTATAATTTTTATTCCAGCAAGTAAAAATTGTGTAGTGGCCAAGCAAAGCGCACATTTCAACTAACTTATTGCTAAGATATTTTCAAAATTGGAGGTCAGTATTCAGCACCGGCTACTCTCCCTACCTAATGTTTATTCATTTGTTGGTTTATAGATGATTAGCTGAGTGAGGCAAAAGTGAGCTGTAAGTGAAGACTTTCTATAATATGTTTCTTCTGAATTTTAGTCAATATTAAGATCCTAGTAATAACAGTATCCTTATGGATATTGTCCATTAGCCATTACAGAATGCTTTCTCTGGTACCTTAGTTTAATTTGCAAATACATATGTTACCTTCTATAAAATGCTTAGAAGGAATTATTATAAGACTTTTCCTATATACAACTTTTAGTAACTGCAAGGAGTTGTGGATACAACACCATGGTTTATTGAAGATGGTAATGACACACACTACTTGTGGCATTATATTCTGTCATTTCTTTAGAGATGATAGCTAGCAGGATGAGTCAGGGTCTAACTTGACTGACTTTAGTAAGTTTAGTAAGTTTTCTGAAATTGTTAGCATGTGTAGCTTAAACTGAGTAATTCAAACTTTCAGAAATGGAAGCTTGCTGCACAAACTTGATGCAATAGTGTGTTCTAGTTACAATTTAAGTTGTTGCCTTGATTCACTCTGAGCGGTTAAAGGGACGCATCCTATTTTTTTCTTATTGTTTTAGGGGTTTTTTTGCTCACCTCAGGACCTTGGCTGATGGCATTTTTTATTCTACCCAGTCAGCCGATTAATTTTGTTGAAATGGAGGCTGAGTAGTCCCAGCCAGTTAAGAGTCCTACAGCCTATTTTTAATGCCCTGTCCCCCAGCAGCCCTCTAGTTCTCAATAAATATCAGGTAGATAGAGCAGATCAGCTTGCTGGTCCTGTAGTCTGGCCTACCCTCTACTTACTGCAACACAGTTTCCCTCCTCTGTGACTCCTCTAAGCCCAAAATGGGCAAGTGAAGTGTGCTGCTCTATGCTACTTTTCCTTTGGCTATTAGTGTAAATGCATTATAGTAGTACAAGCTCAGCCAGCTTGAAACAGTACTGGGTGAACAATTGCTTCATCTAGGTGACACCCTTGTGTCAAACCAGTGCTGCCACCCTTCCCCCCGGAGGGTCCAACTAGAAATGATGGCTCACTCCCATCTTCTGTGGTCAACTTCTGCAGAAACCCAAGCCATAAACATGCTTAGGTTGCCATATGCCTCTATTCACATAAGTAGATTAAATGAGAAGTCTATTATTAAAAGTAAGCCAAAGATTTTTGTAGAAGTCGCCACTGCTTTGCAAAGAAATGGAAAACAGGTATATTGTTGTGTCTTGTCACGGAAGATCATAGTGATAGCTATATGCTTGGAGTTTTTTTGTTAATAACAGTGTTTCTCAGCTTTGAGGATTTTTCCAGACATGGGTCACTTTTACTTCATTAAAAACAAGCAGAATTGAATGCTACAGGTTTCATATGACTCTATGAGAAACTCTTCCATTAACAAAGTCAGTATACAGTCCACTGAATGAAACTTATAGGCAATGATTAACACCCTCAACAATGATTAGAATAATTTCCCTTTGTGGATTCTTTCCACAATTATTTCACCATGCCATTATATGACATGTAAACCATTTACAAGTGTGTAGTAATTAATACTATGGGCAACGATTAGTATAATTTTATTTGTGTTTCTTCTCCACCACCCATTATTTCCCTCAATTAATAACATTCCCTCCCATTCTAACTATTATAATCATTTCATGTTAAAAAATGTGAGACACAAAGTTATAGGGAACTGCACATGTTCTGTCATTATAGTTTAGAGAGTACTTCTGTGTATATGATGGTCCAGTAAATCCTTGTGTTTGCCCACTTTCTAACAAATTTTATGGTACTAGACTTTTACTAGTTCAACTGTTCAAATTTATAACAGTCATTCCCCCATACCACCTCCTTTGTCAAAGTTGTTAGTCACTATACAAAGACAAAAATGTGCATCTTCAAATTGAAGACATGGAAAGTGAGGCATACACAAATGCATTCATAAAGAAATGTCTCTTTTGTCACATTTTTACAATAAAACCTTATTCATTCTCAGTCTCCTGTATTCCAAGGAGTATAGGCATATCTTTTCAAGCCTGTCCTTATATGTTAGTCTTTATTTATCTGTAGCATTTCTTATGAATTGTCATAGAATTCTTTAAATTGTGTTGCTCATCTCTTTAAAATTCAGATACCAGATGCTGCTCTTCCACTCTAAAGAGGGTCTTATTGACTTACCTGAAGAATCATGATGAGCAAATTGTTGCTTGATATAAATATCAATATGGCGGCTATCCTTTTCCTAGCATATCTACATATAATGCCTATATCATGTACAAGGGAATATTTATTTTCTCCCTGCATGCTAAATCCATGTATGCATTCATAAACTGTATATTGTGTAAAATGCCCTGTTTATATTCTGTCCCAGATTCACCCTACTGCACTTTACTATTGCATCTTTATACTGGTCTGATTGCAGGCCATTAATGGTTGCCCATTCTCTGATTTGCATTTACTAAGCTGTATGTTAACGTGGTCAACAACTGATGACGTGATGCAACTTTTATGCTATGGTCTTGTTTGATACACCAAAATCATTCTGTTATCGAGAGGTCACTGATGCATAATAGGAATAGAAGTGGTTCAAAAACTGAACTCTAGAGAGTACATTTGTCATTTGCCATCTACTCACTTTGAAAATTATTAAATAGTAATGCTTATTCTATATTTAAAAAATTGATATAATCCCAATAATTATGCATTTCCTATGTTTATTAAACCTATTTTTTTAGTTTGTTCAACAGCATAATATGGCTACCAGTGCAAATGAAAAACTGAAGTTTAGATAAAAATATACCTGTTTTTCTACACTTGCCTAAAGGTATTTGAGGTGTTACCAAGTAATATGCCTTTATTGACATCATGTCTCTACATGCGTATTGGCTTCAGCCCATCATTTGTAGCTATTAATTTCTGTGAAAGAGTCTTTATAATAACCTTCCCAGTACTTCTGGATATACACGTGGGTCTGTAAGTTTTACCACAATTTTGTGACTTTACACTTGCATATAGGAATAGTAAGATTTTGTTCTGTTATGTTTGGGTTTCTCATCTTCTTATACTCTGGTAAAATGGTAATATAAAGTGTGAGCTAATTGCATTCTAATCAATATGAAAACAGTCAATTATAGCAGGGTTCCTCAGCAGCCTTTATAATACTTTTAAGTTTCCATCCTGTATGAATAACAGTAACCTAAGCTATAATTTTGCAAGGAGACTTTTCAAAGCACTTAGAAATGTGCCAGGCTTGCTACTTCACACTCCTCTGTTTTATACAAGTCATATATTATCATTGTCTTGCAAAATATTCTCTCTGCATTTGGCAAGCTTTCTTTACATGCAACGGCCCTTAGATTTTAGGTGAATCTTGATGTTATCGTTTCAGATGTGTGTCATTTGCCCACAGCAAAAGTCACTTGTCTGTCACCTTCTTGAAACTAGCAAGCCATTGGACACAAAGCGGTCTTTCAAAATAATGCTAGTGCTAGAAAAAAAATGTAATAAATAAATAAATAAATGAAAAAGACAAAGAAGCAAGCAAACAAATTTGAGAAGACTATCGACTTCTTTGTCTGAAGGCGGATTAGTGAATCTTGCTTTACCAAACTTTCAAACTGCTGCCATTTTCTTCTGCATTGCTAGATTATTATCATTATTATTTTATTACATCCTGCCTATTCTTATTTCTTAGGCAAAAATTCCCATTATTCTTTTTTAAAAGTCAAGTACATATGCACGGATTTGAAACTAGTTATTCTAATCTTACATTTTATTCTAGCTCATGAAGCTGTTTACTAGTGTTCATTGACTTATGACTAGGCCTGTTCTGTAAAACTAATACCTTATATGCCACTGACTTTAGACATATATATTGCATTTCCAATAAGACTGGGATACACTGAAGGAGACTCTTCTCCCATTTTTATATTGGCCTTATTTATAAGCCCTCAAAGGGTATACAATTATATTTGACTTAACAGTGCATTTAGCCTTTGGAATTGTTTATAAATGAGTCAATGGACATAATTTAAGCATTCAAAGTGACTGTCCAGGTCCATCTGGACCACGTAAGTTTTTGAATTTGTCCTTCATATTAGTTGACCTAGTTAATTTATAGTGCCTTTTTGATATCATAAATAAATGACCGAGCCATGGGCTCCAACTTTATGCCTTGTACATGTCATAGAAATTGTGACAGCCATCTCTACAAGGAAAATGTAATTATTTTGTGTTTTTCTCAAGGAACTGAATTTCTAAGCTGATCCTCACAATGAGGTTTTAACCATCGACTGCTTTCATCATATTTACTTTATTACTGACTGTATAGATGGTAACTGTCCTTGTATCTTTCCTAGTGTTTTAGCTGAACTGAGTAACTTCAGAGAATATGGGTTCCTTGGTAGTTTCGATTTTTTGATATATGCCTCAGTACTGTTATAGCTGGACATTCCCAAATGTCATTTCCCCAGAATTGCTCAAGTAGAAAAACTAAGACTTTTCCACAATTCTAGGTCATCATTCTAGATGCAAAAAATTCACAGTGTCATATGGAAATGATCTACCTGTACAACATTGAGGATAATATTGAAGGTCATGGTATTGTTTTCAGACTGTGTGCTTAATGTAGAAATCGTTTGATGCACTGATAGAGTTTTAGTAGCCAATGAAACATTTTACATTCTGCATCCCACAGTAATGGTATTATTCCTGCTAATAGCTCTGATGAACTACCTTGTTTATACCTTGATCGAATCTTACAATAATTCCACTAGGTATGTAGGAAGTAAGTCATTCACACTCACTCAGCATGTTTCCTCCTGCTGTTCAGTTATGGCTTACTTTACTTTTACTTGTTCAGAAGTAGGTATAAGAGTGCAATGGGACTGTATTTGTTACACTATAATTATGTTAACTACTCCAGGCTAGAGCCCATTTGCAGAAGGCACTAAAGGAGAAAAGCCTTGCCTGAATCAAAGTAAATTGTAGAACATAAAGTGGAGGTATTTACAAGAAGTGAGACATTCTGATTTCACATATTGGAGACAGAACTTTATCATAAATTTAAAAAATAGAAGTACAATAGATTTTTTAAGCAAAAGAGCAACACAAGGACATAGTAATAATAATAATAATAATAATAATAATAATAATAATCATCATCATCATCATCAGCAGCAGCAGCATCTTAGTGATATTGCCAAAAATATGAAAATAGTAGACAATATGCCATTTGGTGGCATGTGGGAATAATTTTTCTTGTCTCACTGAATTTAAAATATTTTTTTTCTGCATATATTGAAAAGAAGGTGATTCATGCTACAAACAAGATAAAAGTGCACTCACTATTCCTTGAGAATCAATGAAAAATAGATAACTAGCTAAATAACATGTTGAGAAAATGGGTCTATATTAGCGTATCAAATGGACTAAATAGCAAAAGCTATTTAGTCGATCCAATGCTGTCGAAATGGCAACATAGCGAAGACAGGGAACATCAAATTTTTTCCCAGGGAAAAAATTCTGTGGGCTGTCTTCAGGACTTTGCCATTTCCTCCACTATGGTACGATCTTGGAGTTGGTATATTTAAGTAGGGGGGGGGTGCCCCTACTTATCTTTGTGTTTAAGTGTTTTTTTGTTTTGTTTTTTTTTGCAGAGCAGCAAATTTTTTTCCCTAGGAAAAAATTTGATGTTCCGTGTGTTCGATATTTTGTGGTTTAGACATTATCGGTACAATGAAATAGCGTTTGCTATTTTAATCATATGATAATGTAATATAGACGCGAGAAAACACATACTGGCTGTTGTTTTAAAATGCAGCATACTTGGTAGAGCAATGACTGCACAGAGGGATTAAAAAATAGCAGGTCATTTGTTAGCAAAGTGAACGAGTGCAGCAAGTAGTAAGATGGGGTGGGTGGGGTGGAGTGGAGTAGAAAGTGGAGGATCTGATTAAGGAAAATCTGAATGAAGCCAGTATGATGTAAGTAAATGAGCTATAATGTGGGTAGTTATCATGCTAGTGTATGTTTAGAGAATAAAGGGTAGGACACATTGTCCAGTACAGCAAGACAACATAGGACTAATGTAAACCAGGTGCATAGGACTGACAATTATAGTAATATGCAAGTGACATAGTCCATTGAAACAGTAGCACTATTTACATCACTACATGGTGAGGGGTCACCCATGTCCACCATCATAGAAGCCCCTGTATAAGTACAGGTTCTGAACACACCCTAAATAATCCATGACATAAACTGTGTACTTGTGAGTCCCTCACAGGCTGTACCTATGTCCCTCTGACATGCAGACTAACACTGTGGTTAGCATACCCACTATGGGAGATAGACTCAGGGGGATGCAGAACCAAAATGACTGCAAGACTGCCCCTGATGTGGACACAATAACTAGGATTAACCAGTGGATATGCAGGTCAGTGATCAAAGCAGATGTTTCTTTCCTAAGCATCGTGAACATGGTAAGTGTGCTTTGCAGTTTTTGGGACAAGGTGTACCAACTATAAAGTGGCATGGAATATTAGGACAGGGATAACATACAGTGCTACTGAGGTCACTGGTGGAAAACTTTGCTTCCATAGGTGACTCTGTGAAGACATTCTGATGCCATACATTGGGAGTTCATACCACATGCAGTCTATGTTTTTGGGAAGGTCATCATCACAGGCAGCCAACCCCTGTCAGAGATGATGTCCAAGTTGAGAGTATTGGTCCTTTAGCTCAAACATGGAGCACCACATTGAACTAAATATGCACAGTCCCATAGGTGTATACCATCACTTTTGCAGAGGACACATGGTTTGCTTTCACCAGTCCTTGTTTTTGTTCATGACAGGTGTGATGATGCTAATCAGATGCAACAGATAAGATTCACTTCAGGGTGTATGTGGATATTTTTATATTTTTACCCCTTCCCTGCCATTCAGTGTTTCAAGTACTGACTACTCAAACCAGCACATTAGACACATTCAATTGCCATATCATGGAAGCTTGAAACCATCAATAATATATGTGATCTCTAACTACCAACGACCTTACAGAGTGCATGAACACTTGATCCTTTCACATAAGCTCATAATACAGTGCTTCAGTCACCTGCTACTGTGTCTCCCCTGCCTCTGAAAGTGATGCTGACTGTGCCCCACCCACTTCCTAATCTGTATTCTTATGATGATGTCTGGTGCACAGAGTTTCACATCCATGCATTGCTGCAATTCTGCATGCATTCCTTCATTCTCTGATTTCTGTGTCATAGACCATAGTTATGGGCTAGATATCTCCCTTTTAGCAGTGGTGCAAGGCATTGTACCCTCCTCTGCTTTGGATTTGGTACTACCAGTGCATGTTACTCCCATTGATCTTCACCGAGCCCTTCTGCACACTGCTTTTACTAGTATGGAAGACCCTATCATGATTTTCATCTAGTGCTCTATTTGTTTTTACAATGCCATGTTGTGTAACATAGTACAGACAACAAATATCGTGCTACACATGATTGGACTGTATTGCAATGTCCCTCTTGAGGTGTCCAGACAATGGAAACATCCATTCAATAGTCCAAATACATGCTAATCTATAATTTACTTTTCTGCAATGCTGTTTTATTGACCGTTTCAAGAATGGCCTGGAGGTTGCATACAATGTATACAGCTAAGGCTCTAGCTCACATCTGACATCCTTTGCAACATACAGCAGAATATATTGCATGTGGAATGGTTCTTTGCAGGAGTAGCCATGGAGACTTTGTTTGCCAGTTCCTATGCTAACATCGTAGGCACAATGGGATGACATCTATGTTTTCAACAACAGTAGATTTTCTCCACAGATTTATTATTACAATGTTTTGTGGATGACATATTTATGATTTGGCAAGGGGACAGAACCATATTAGATGAATTTTTAAAATATATTGAACTAACCACTAGCATTTTAAAATTTACTGTGCAAATATCTAATATTGAAATAGATTATTTAGATATCCATCTTTATTATCATAAAGTTATTATTCAAACTAGGATACATAATAAAAGTTGTTGGACCAACAGCTTACTTGACAGATCCAGTATGCACTCAAATCATGTGTTTGAAAATATAGCTAAAGCTCAATTCCTGCAAACTTCTCACTTGACTAGTGAGGATGTTATTCTTGGAGGCTCTGTCAATACTCTAACCAAAAATTAAAAGAAGAGGGGGTACTCTCAGGATTTATTCTCTAAATATACATCTATGGTATTTAAGGAGAGAAAAGGAAGAGCTAGACCCCACTTCTTATATAAAACAACATTACACCAATAAGAAAAGAGTAGAACTGATGTAAATAGATTATTACTTACATATACTTCTGACAATAGAAGTATACTGAACATCATTAAGAAAAATTGGCATATTTTATTAGCCAATGAACAATTCCACCAATTAGTGGGAGATCAACTGCACTTAGTGTATAAGAACTGTAAATCTCTAAAACGTAGATTGTGCTATTGCAATTTGCCTAAACAACAGCAGGTGGGGTCCAAGGGCACTTATAGTTGCATAATTTGTAATATATGCCAATTTATTGCTAATGATGGCATTTTTATACATCTTGACACACTAAAAAAGTTTGAAGTGTCATTTTATGCTGATTGCTCAACACAAGATTTAGTATATTAGCTACATATACAAAGTGTTCTCATTTCTCTGTAGGAAAGACAAATAGGACATTGAGGGAGAAAATAAGAGAGCACATATATAAAATAAAAAAAAAAACAAGACATTACAGTAACCACTGCCAAACAGATGAAAGTTGTCATGGGGCATCTTTAGTGGTGGGAGGACAGAGATGGGATTAAGTATATTGTAGTTAAGGTAGTGGTGTGTTTGAGGGGAGTGGTTAAGAAGGGGTTAAACAGGCTTGAGGGAGGCTAGTGGAGGAAGTGAGGTAGGTGTGGGGTGGGTCTTGTAGGCTTTTTGGGTGGGTTTTAGTTGTTGGAAGTTACATTTGGTGTGATCTTATTGAAGCAGAATCACACCTTAGATGACCTGTGGAGTAAGGTAGGCCTTGGGTATTTGTGGGCAGCAAGGTAAAATCATTTAGTGGTTTATGGCAAGGAATACTTTGGCAGATGGTAGATGGTATGGATTATTTTTTTTCTCTCACTAAATAATTAGTTATGTATTACCTACACTGTATCAGCTAGCAACATATGCACTGGGAGGGGGGTTGTGGCAGAGATCCAAGGGCTGGTAGGTTAGGGTAGGGCATCGAGGATGCTGTATGGTGTAGCTAGTAGTTCCACAAACTTTGTGTTTGAGATAGGCGCGGTTGACCCCCCTTAAGGTTGCAAATCCATTGGTAGTTAAGGTTAGCTGTTTTGGTACTCGTTGGTGGTATGGGTATAGTGGGAGGTGACTCAGCTGTCAGGGTGCCCAGTGGATGATATGGTGGTTGGTGGTGTTTGTGTTGGCAGACTGTGAGGCAGTTGGTGGTTTTTATGACATATTTCTGTGTGTTGGGTTAACTTTCGCAGTCCCAATAGTGTCTGTTGTCTTTTTGTGTGTAGAGCCACCTTCCCGGTTGTCATTGGTGGTGGTTTCGTGAGCCGTTACTGTGTGCTGCGCATGTGCAGTGTGCCAGCAGCATAATTAAAATAAAAAATATATTAAAAAAAAAATAAAACAGGTAAAGAGAGCTTATTTGAGTATTGATTGGCTTTGGGTGCTGGTGAGCCCTCCTGGGGTGGTTGATGGTCACGTCATGGTGGTTAGGGGGCTTAGGGTAGGCAGCACGACTGTTTCTCATTGGGTTACTATTTTTCTTTTCATTTTTTTTCTTTGTGGTTCTGGTTTTCCATGTGTAGAGTCTCTTTGTTGGTGGTGGTGTGGTTTCACGGGTTTTTCACGTCTGTTGATGGTGTCATGCATGCACAATGTACCACTGGTCAGCTTCTTCAAAAAAATATATATTTATAAGTATAATATAGAAATAGTTATTTTCCACATTAGTGGGTGCGAGGATAGGGTTACATGGCAGGCTGCTATCGGTAGTGGTTGTTGTGGCGTTGTTAGGTCTTAATCCTTGGTGATGCTCATGGTGTGGGCAGCATAGCAGCAGTGGATGCAGTTTTGATCAGGGGGATAGCGCGCATGTGCAGTAGGGCTTTAGGAGAGGGAATAAAAGAAAAAAAATAGATTTACTTGGAGCAGCATGTTACTTCAAGGTTGGATTGGTCAAGTGGCTGCTGTCAGAACAGGGCTCTATGGTTCATTCATAAAAGTTGGGAAGTTGTTTCTCTCACTGCCCTTCATTTCTGCTTGTATGCAGAATTTTTGAGTTGGGGTACTGTGATTGTAGTGATTTAGGGTACAAGGTCCTGGGGTTTATGCTCTGCAAGAGCCATTTCGTGGTGGGGGTGGTTGCTGGATGGGAGTGTTTGGGCAGTATTTAGTCTGCATAGTTTTTTTTTTCCTTGCACTCACTTTGCACTTACAGTTCTCTATTTGCTTTCAGATAGTGATTACGAGACCATGGTGGAGGCATGTTCAATGAGGCAGTAATGGTCGAGTATCGTGGCACAAGCGGAGTTGTTGTTTCGAGAGATTCCAGACAAGGTGGCTACATCTTCCACACAGGGTCTAAATATGAGGAAGAGGTGGCAGGTGGTGACCAGTGCAAGATCAGCTAAAGCCAAGAGATCTGGACAGATGAGAACTGTGGAGGGGAGAGCACTGGAGGTCGAGGGACCTGTGGCAACACCTTCAGCCTCATCAGGTAATGATTTGGTAGATGCTGAAGGGCCAGTAGGAGGGAATGATTGTTTGGGGGTGGGTGGGGGTATGCCAGGTAGAGTTAATACAGGGTTCAGGGTCTCACAGGGTACAGATGTAGGTATGGCTGTTAATGCAGGTTTACAGGCATTAGCAGGCCATGATTTCAGTTTTGAGAGTACACCTTCAATGTTGGATGAGGATGGAGACCCTTGTTTAGATGTGGTAGAGTCAGACATCAGGATTCAGGCAGGGGACTGGTTGAAGACACAGGCGTTAGGGCAGGAGGGTGCATCAATTCTGTTAACTCCTCATGTATCGCTTGTGGTGAAGGAGAAGATTTGGAAAGGGGAGTTTGTAGATATTTTTGAATTGATTGATGCAGTAGGGATACAGTGTTTAATGGAGGTCGAGTCAGTGAATGGGAAGGACCTTTTGGCAGCATTGGGCCATAGGCGTGTGGGTAAGTTTTGGCAAAGGACATAAGAAAATTGGATATTGGGCTTTATATACTATATGGCAGTGCAGGTGGAAAGTGACATGTCTTTGGTCCTTCCATTACTAACATATTTTTTGACCATACGGGAGGCACAAAGGTTATGCCTGGGTAATGTGTGGCTTTGGTATTATCAAACGATTCCTAAAAGGAAGGCAGTTGACAAATCTATGCATTGGGAAGTTAGACATCCTGATATTTGGTTGTCAACCATGATGGACAGCTTTGGGGTGGGTAGTAGGGTGAGGAGGCCAGCAGAAGGGCCATGGAGGGGGGGGGGTTGTTGGGCATTTAATGCAGGGAGATGTTCATGGGCAGGTTGCAGGTTTTCCCATGCTTGTTCTAAGTACATGGGTACACATGCAGTGACACAATATGGTAAAGGCAAAAGTCAGTTTGGGGTCAGGCATCTTATATTTTAGGGCAGAGAGGTTGAAGTGGCCCTCCAATGGGTCTACAAGGGGCATGTGGTAGTGGCAATTTTCATGGCCAAAGGGGTGGGTCCTTTCAAGGATTCAGGAGGCGCCCTGGTGACTCATTCATCTATTAAGGTACAGGGTTTGAGGGAGTGGCTGGTGGACTATCCTCTGCCAGCAGTGACTGGGGAATTGGTTGAGGGTTTTTCAAGGAGCTTTTCAATTAAGTCTACTTTGGTGGGGGATGGTAAGGTGGGAAAAAATTTGAAGTCAGTACAGGGGAGGGAGGAGGTCCTGAGAGTGCTGATTAACATGCCTGGTGGGTAGATTGCTGCACCCATTTGATTGTCCACCATTTGCCCAATTTTAAGATGTCACCTTTGTGTTTGGTGCCCAAGTAGAGGCCAGGTGAGTTTCATTTAATTCATCATTTATCTTATCCCGAAGACAATTCTGTGAATGATTTCATCCCAGGGGAGGAAATTAGAGTGGTATATGCTTCTCCTGATGATGCGGTTTGGATTATTAGAAGTTTTGAGGATCCCTGGTTGGTTAAGGTAGATATTGAGTCAGCTTTTCACCTTCTTCTGGTGCAGAAAGAGGATTGGCCCTTACTGGGCATGGTTGTGGGGCCAGTTTCTATTTTGATACAGCCATGCCTATAGGATGGCCTCTTCTACCTTTGAAAAGTTTAGCATGGCTTTACATTGGATATGGCAACAGAGAGTGGAAGGGCAGAGAGCAGTACATTACTTGGATGACTTTTTGCTAGTGGGAGAGGGGAGAGAGGGCACACATGTGGTGATGCGTGAGTTTTTGGAGATGTATGAGGAATTGGGGGTGACATTGGCTAAACATAAACTGGAGGGTGCAGTAAAGGTGTTAGACTTCTTGGGTTTGAATTTGGATGCAGACAAAAGTTTATTTCACTTACCGGGGGAAAAGGTGGTGTGGCTACATGAGGAAATCATGTCAGTATGGTGCAAGAGCAAGGTTCGGGTGAGAGATGTTATGGAGTTATTAGGGTTGATGAATTCTTTCTTGCAGGGCAGTTCATCCTGGATGTACATTTTGCAGATCAGTTGCATTTCTGTTGAAAGGAAGGAAGAGTAAGCACCATAGGGTAAGGGTTAGTAAATTAGCACAGGATGATTTAACATTGTGGTCATGATTTTTGCATCAGTTTATTGGGATCACATTTTGGCAGACAGACTGGGTAAGTAAAGGGGATTTACAATTGTTTAGAGATGCAGCTAAGGGGCTGGGTATGGGACCATATTTTGAAGGGCAATGGTTCTCAGTACCATGGCCTTCTCATTGGACTGATGAGTGGAAAAGGGATGTTGCCTTCTTGGAGCTTATACCTATTTGGGCCGCATCTGTGGTATGGCAGAGCATTTGAGGGGTAGGAAAGTAATGTTTAATTCAGACAACATTGCAGTGGTGTGGGTGCTGCAGGTTAAGACGGCCAAATCAAAGTGATTGTTGTTATTTCTTCATAAGGTATTGTTGCAGAGCTTGTTGAGTAACTTTTCTTTTACAGGGGTGCATGTACCAGGCGAAAACAATGAAGGCTAGTACTACGAAATGTCACAAACCAGCAAAAACAAGATAGTACCAGTGGAAGAAACACGGCTCCTTTTCTTTTTAACAGCTTTATTTGCGAGAAGGTAACAAAACACCACAGCAGCACGTAAATCCAGCAACCAGCTCCAAACACATAAATACTATAAAGTATATAAAGTATTTAAAGTATATAAAGTATTTATGTGTTTGGAGCTGGTTGCTGGATTTACGTGCTGCTGTGGTGTTTTGTTACCTTCTCACAAATAAAGCTGTTAAAAAGAAAAGGAGCCGTGTTTCTTCCACTGGTACTATCTTGTTTTTGCTGCGTGCATGTACCAGGGTTAAAGACTGAGACAGCTGACAGCCTGTCTCATTTCCAGTTTTACAGGTTCTGGCAGTTGGCTCCATCAGCAGCAAAGGACCGTAGTGTGGTACCGGGTGAGGTTTGGCAGATTGGGCAGGAGTGATCAGCGGGTTGGTGTAGCAGTCATGGGCGGTATCTACAAGAAAAGCTTAAGGTAGGGCTTTGTTTGATTTTGATAACTTTATGAGGCAGTTGACAGAAGATGAGTGTGCATGGTTAGAATGTTTATTGCTGTGTTATTTACCTTTGCTGAGGAAACAAGGTAAGGCAGTATGGTTGATAAGGGTGTTTTTTGCAGCAAATGGGGTATTTGCTCGGTTAGCCAGATTAGTGGATTGGACCAAGTCGTGGACAGTGAGGTGAGTTTTGAAAGGTTGGGGTAGAGTGGAAGGCCCTTCAAGGGATAGGAGATGGCCAGTGACCATGGGGATTTTAAAAATGTTGCTGAAGGATTTAAGCAGGGTGTGGTAGTTCGGAAGAATATGTGTCGTAGGGTGCGGCTAGTGTATGGATGTATTGTGGTGCTTTTTGGGTGTCTGAGTTGCTGGTTTCATTGGTATGGGATGATGTGCTTATATTGCCAAGGGCAGTACACATTAGGCTTAGATAATTGAAAATGGATCAAGAAGGGACAGGGACATCTGTAGTTATGGGGAAATGTAGGTCAGCATGGATGTGTCCGGTGGCTTATGGAAAGTGGCTGTGGGCTGCTCAGGAGGCCAGGACATGAGGATTAGTTTTTACATCAGTAGATGGGTGAGCAACTGAATCTGATAATGAGAAGATCTCTTCTCAGAGTGGGTCTGTAGGGGGATATGTTTTCTTCTCATTATTTCAGGATGGGTAGGGCTTCTGACCTAGCTAAGGGAGGTAGTTTGATTGACGTCATTAAGAGGGTGGGGCGGTGGTCATCTAATGCATTTTTGACGTATACTAGATAAGTGGTGCATTTATTCTGGTTAATATTTTTTTTTCCCTAGGAGACAGGATATTTATTTTAGGTCACGCATTCGTGTACTGGGCAGATAGGTGGGCTGCGGTTAGAAGTAATGGCATGAATTTGGGCTTGCAACAATTTGGATTGAAGGTTACCAGTCATGGTATTAGAGGTTTGAGGTGGAGCTGGTTACTCTAGGTATTTACCATGTTGATAAGTCAGTGGGGATTGCCATGAATTTTGGTGATTCACTTAGAGGGGAATGATCTGGGTAAGATTCCAAAGAAGCAGGTAATTTATAACATTGGTGAGGATTGTTTAGCATTAAGAAAGCTTTATCCTTTGGTCTGAAATTATCCCCAGGTTAGTCTGTAGGGAGGTTAATAATTTTTGGGCGATTGAGAGGACTAGAAGGTATATTAATTGTATGTTAGCTAAACAGTTGAAGGGGATGGGGGTGAGTACTATCAGGCATGTTGAGTTCAAGGATAGGGATTGCATGTGGTACTGGACTAATGGTGTTCATTTTAGCGAATTTGGACTGGCTTTGTTTAATTTAAATTTGGGGTTATTTTTAAAGGGGTTAGTTAGTGAGATTATGGGGTGAGGGGGATCATCCCCTTTGAGGCTGTTGGGTGGTGAAGAAGGACAGCCTTGCCCCTCTTCTGTTCCCCCTCTGGTTGATATTTGGTGGAAGGACTTGAGGTGGAAAACACTTGATGGTGGAGATGTTTGAACTGATGGTTTGGACTGGTGATGTAATGCTGCAGGTGGGCTGGAACGCTGTCTTGTTAGTGCCATGATAAGTAAGCAAGTGGGAGACTCTGCTTATCCAAGGGTGAGCGGGTACACTGCCCTTATTGGTTATGCATTTCATGTTCATTTACAACATGTTTCATTTACAAGGATTGATTTGTTATTGTGTCCAATAAAGTTTCATGTTTCACGCATTATTTTATGCAATAAAGGTCATCAAAGGTCATTGGGTGTCATGAGTTTTATTAAGGTGGAGCATGACAAAGTTTAGAACAGACGAAAGTTGTCACGGGACATTTTTAGTGGTGGGTGGAGGGAGCTGGGATTAAGTATATTGTCGTTAAGGTAGTGGTGTATTTGAAGGGAGTGGTTAAGAAGGGGTTAAACAGGTTGGAGGCTGATGGAGGAAGTGAGGTAGGTGTGGGGTGGGTCCTGTAGGCTTTTTGGGTGGGTTTTAGCTGTTGGGAGTTACATTTGGTGTGACCTTGTTGCCCTCCCAGCCCTCCCTCTCATTGATATGGGATGTTGGGCAGAGAAGAGGGACAGGCTTGCCCCTCTTCTGTTCCCCCTCTGGCTGATAGTTGGTGGAAGGATTTAAGGTGGAAAAAACGTGATGGTGAAGATGTTTGAATTGATGGTTTGGATTGGTGATGTAATGCTGAAGGTGAGCTGGAACGCTGCCTTGTTAGTACCATGATAAGTGAGCAAGTGGGGGATGCTGCTTATCTAAGGGTATGCGGGTACACTGCCCTTATTGGTTATACATTTCGTGTTCATTTACAACATGTTGCATTTACAAGGATTGATTTGTTATTGTGGTCAATAAAGTTTCATGTTTCATGTATTATTTTATGCAATACAAGTCGTAAAAGGTCATTAGGTGTCGTGAGTTTTATTAAAGTGGAATGTGATAAATAGTTTTACAACATATTCACACCAACACTAGATTGGGGAATGTTATAAATAAAAAGAGAACAAGAAGAACAAAAATGGATTATTAGATTAAAAAGTGGATAGATTACATGGTGTCAATAACAGTGCATGTTTAAAACTTTTTTGATTGATAGACCTCTATCCCATTAATTATTATTTTATTTTAATTATTATTATGGCTTAAATCTTTTTGTAGCTTACCATAGTTAAAGTTATATTTACAATATTTAGATATTCTAGATGTCCAGAATGGGTATTTTATTTGGGACATTATAACCGTTTTTTTTTTTTTTTTTTTTAGTATAATATTTTTATGTATATATCATCATTATCATTATGGATGATGTATGTTTCACTGACATTGGTTTATACAATGTCCAGTGTTTCATATATCATTCATAGTATAGGTGTTATTTTTAAGATTTATAGTCTATTCTTTACACTTTAACACTTTTATTTAATTAGCGTTCAGTGACATATGGTAAATGTGATTGCACTATTCATTTATTTATATATTTATATAATAAGATCATGCTGACTGCACTGTTTATTTATGCTTTCTCCACAAGGTGATGCTGTTTCTTTTATAAGGGCATTGATTTGTTATTTAATTAAATGACTTTGAAGTGTTCTAAGTAAAGTTACGTTAATCAAAAGTGCAGACAATGTTTGGAGATGAAGGGCTCAGTGTTAATGTACCCAGTTTGTTATGCTTGCAGGTAACATTAAAACAATAGAAGCCTTTATCTTAGATGTGTCCATAAGAGATTCTTTTCATCAGCTAGATCGATGTTTAATGCAAATTTGCAAATGGATGTAATCGCACAATCTATTAACATATTTTTTATGAGAGGGTCCTGACTGCACTAACTGTTTATGTTTTTAGATATGAGTGTGCTGTCTTTCAGATCAGAGTATTGGAGTGAAATCCAGCTAAGGGCATTGAGTTATTCAAGTAAGTTATATTGTTCAAAAATGTACATTTTGTTTTGGATATGCAAGAGTTCTGCATTTACACATTTTATCTGCCATTTTTGTAGATAACATCATAATAATGCAAGGTTCTGTTTTATATGCATTTACAAAAGATTCTTATTTAGTATATCATATGTCAGTTAGGTAGAGTGAATCTATATATAATGACATTTTAATTATGTTATGGTTTGTCTCTGTAGACACATAATGGTGATAAATGTGCGCATTGCTTGTTTTTAACAGTTATTAAGATACTTTTAATATTTTGAGTGTTATTTTACATCATTTGTGATGTTTTTCGATCAGAACGTTGATTGGAGATTTGGATATTTTTAAAGAATGCTTGAGATTTCAAATGTATTTTAATATCCGAAGAAGCGTTGGGGAAACAATGTGAAAGTGCTCATATATTAAACTGTTTATACTAATACCTTGGCATGTGTACTGCCTCCTGATTTTGGATTTATATACAGCAGAATATATTGCATGTGGCCTGGTTCCTTGCATCAGTATGCATTGAATTTCTCCATTTAAGGTTTAGATACTTCCATGATAAACTTCCCAGAGGACATCAAGACCCTCAACGAGAGCCTTTTACACACCAGTAGCTGGTGTCAAAACCATGAACAAATACTGAATGCTAAGAAATGCATAACAGTATCCTTTGGCAAACAAGATGAACCTTGTAACTATCACATTGACAACACATCCCTGAAACTTGATCCAGTAGTTAGGGGCCTAGGAAACTATGTAGACAATGAACTGTCCTTCAATTAATAAGTATCTAGTACTGTAAGAAAGTACTTTTTTTCATTGCACAGCTTATTACTAAAGGTGTGGTGTCCCACTCCAGGGATGTGATCATTCTATTGTATTCTGCACCATCGGGTTGATCAAACATTTGACATAATTCAAATACCCATAATGCTTGCTTACTGAGAAAATAAAGAGCCTAAATAAAAATAAAAATAAAAATCTATGCAGACCATCTCAAAGCCTTGTCCATCTTCTTGTTGTCATTAAGACTACTGTGGGAGGATCTGGGTGATCTCTGTCCATACACAGGGCCCCAGTAGACCTTGACTTGTCATACCTAGTGCATATTTCCAAGTACAGTGGGGCATAAACACCCATTGAAGGGATCTAAATATGTTCTTTAGCTCAAAGTTTCATCTCTAGTTAGCATTAGCACTTTAGTAGAATTGGTTAGCCATGGAACATGGTTAGATTTCACCTTCTTTATTCTAGGGGATGCATGACTGTCCACTATTTTTTAAAAAGATTGCATTGAAATAATCCAATGCATCTTCTACAGGAAGATAATTTAAGTTAGTCCAATTCACACTGTTTAGTGTATTGGAGAATGTGTGCATATTAAAACTAGTAAGATTCCTGACATTTTTGTAATGATGCTGTTTGCAGAAGGAGGGTGTTGTTTGATGAGCAAAGGCTGGGAGGTGGTCCCGTATAGCATTAAGAAGAATACCAACTGAAGAGAATTTAGTGGGTCAAAAACCATAATCCAGTCTAGGATGGATCCTTCCATGGCCTACTATTATATCTTGTTGGAGAGGTGATAAGTTGTGTAAAATGAAATAAGTTTATAGTTGAGGATAAACATTTAGAACAAAGATTTAATCAGTTAATGTTTAAATCACCCAGAATGATGGTTTCATTTTAATAGTGTTAGAGATCCAGGATAGTATTTCTTCCAGTACTGGTATGTTATTGCCAAGTGGAATGTAAAGGACTATGATACATAATCTTTTGTCTTATTTATTTTTAGGAAGGACACCAAAATGTTAGCATTAGTAAATTGTGGAATGATATTGTTGTATGGGACTATATTGTAGATATTAGGATAAATGAGAGCTACACTGCCTCCTTTGTTGTGGAGTCTACCAGTCTTTATTACATTGTAGCCTGGAGGGAGGTTTTCTAAATCTTTTATATTTGGTTTAAGCCAGGACTCTGCATCAGAAATGATATCAGGTTTATTGAGATCTATTCAGGCATGAAGGTCTGTAGTTTTGTAGAAAATACTTTTAAGTTTAGTATTGCAACCTTTAGGGATTTAGAGGAATTACAATATATGGATAGTGTAGAAAGGATAGAGGACGTGGGATGTGTGTATATCTCCATAAAGGGATACTATTGAGAATATGAAAGAGTAGAGAAATTGGTTTTGTTTTCTTATTGTACTGTTACTGTATATAAAAATAAACTAGAGTGGGTAGAGTTTTTTAATTGAATAGGATGCATAGAACACATTGTAGAAAGAATAGTTACTTTTAAGAGCAGTATTGGATTTATTAGAATGAGATAGGTTTCCTTGCTCATGGAGCCTTCATTGCTTGCTTCTAAGAATATTTGTTACCTCTCTAGGAAATGTATGTATTCAAAAAACTTAGTATTAAAGGCTTATACTGGTTATTTATGCCAAAGTGGTGTGCCGATAGGCTAGAGGAAAAAGCACTGATATTGTAACCATATTAATGATGGAAAATAAAGCGCAATTAAAATAGATTCCAAAGGTGCATGCAAAGAAAATAAAGACCTAAGATACTATTTATCTTTTGCATTTACATAGAATTGTATGGACAAAAGTAAATATATTTTTAAAGCTTTTTGTCTAAGGAAGCCTCTTATTGGCTATCTTAATGAAATCGCTATGTTGATTGGCTAAGAAGGAATAGCCTTTTCATCGGGTCTATATTAGAACATAGAAGTTTCAGAACTTTGAATGTTCTAATATCAGCCTCTATTCAGCGAAAGCTGAAAACATTGAACATACAGAAGAGTGAATTGTTTTTCTAGGGAAAAAATTTGCTGTTCCAAAACACATACACACAACACAAGCACACCAAACAAACATAAATCCACACACATACACCTAAAATCTTACACTTAACCCTACACTAAACTATACACACACCGCTAACTATCCACTTACCTTAACCCAAACCCTAACCCTAAGGTCTGTCACTATCACACACTCACCTCACCCGTGCCCAACCCCTAACTCACCTACCCTGCCCTAACCCTCACGTCCACACAATTGCACATTTACCTGACCCGCAACCAAACCCTAACTCACCTATACTGCCCTAACCCTCATGTCCACATAATCGCACACATATCTTACCTGCGCCCTTGCCCTAACACACCTAACCTGCCCTAACCCTCACGTCCACACAATCGCACACATACCTAACCCACACCCTAACCCTAACTAACTAACCTGCAGTCAATCGCACACTTATCTGAACCTGACCTATAACTTTCCACCACAGCACTGAAAATACCGAAGCAACAGAAATGGACAACCAAATTCATTCCCTAGGAAAAAAAAATCAGTTTTCTGTTGCTTCGATATTTTCAGCTTTCACTGAATAGGGATCGATATTAGAACTTTTGACGTTTTAAAACTTCGATGTTCTAATATAGACCCTTTTCATCCTCTGCTCAGAAAATTGTATGTAAAAGTGAACTAACCCATATAGCTTCCTTGTGTTTATCTGAAGTTTTTCATTGGTAGTTTTCATGAACGAAATATGCCAAGTGGTTAAAAAAATGTGATATGCCGACTGGTTTAGAAAAGCGTAGGTAAAAGTGAACTAACCAGTAAAGCTTCCTTGTCCCTGAGGTTTTTCATTGGTTGTCTCCATGAATGAGATATGTCTATTGGCTAACGGACTGTGACATGCCGTTTGGTAAGGGGGCATTTAATATCAAATGTGCCTTGAGATAAGGTGCTTTGTTAATGTTGAATCACCAATTATTTATCTTCTGCATTCGCATAGAACTACTGGATAAAAATAAATTTATTTGTAAAGCTTTTTGTCTAAGGAAGCCTTCCATAGACTACCTTTACCTAACCATTATGCCTATTGGCTAAGAAATGATAATATCTTTAATTTTTGCATTTGTTTGAGAATGCATATTAAAAAGCGAACTAGTTTGCAAAGCTTCCTTTTCCATTGAGGCTTTTTATTGGTTGCTTTCATGAATGTGACATAATGATTGGCTAAGGGAACACTTAGTATTTATTGTGCCCTGAGATAAGGTGCTTTGTGAAAGTTGAATTAGTAACTTTCAGAGCCCTTGTATGAGGTTAGTTGAAAAAAATATTGAATGAGTTAATAGGCTAAAGTACATCAATGCTATATTTTGAAAGGTCTATGGAGAAGAAAATAGGTCTTAGGAATGTTATTCGCCATCTGTATTCACATACAATTAGATGGATAAAGGCAAACCTATTTGCAAAGCTTTTTAGTCGAAAGAGGCCCTTTATTGGCTATTATTACACCTTTATTGGTTGCTTCTACGAGTATTTGTTACCTCTCTAGGAAATGCATGAATTCAAAAGACTTAGTATTAAAGGCGTATACTGGTTACATATACCAAAGTGGCGTGCCGATGGGCTAGAGGAAAAAGCACTGATCTTGTAACCATATTAATGATGGAAAATAAAGCACAATTAAGTCCCAAGATACTGTTTATCTTTTGGATTTGCATAGAATTGTATGGACAAAAGTAAATCTATTTTTAAAGCTTTTTGTCTAAGGAAGCCTCTTATTGGCTATCTTCATGAAATCGCTATGTTGATTGGTTAAGAAGGAATAGCCTTTTCATCGGGTCTATATTAGAACATCGAAGTTTCAAAACTTCGAATGTTCTAATATCGACCCCTATTCAGTGAAAGCTGAAAACATCGAACATACAGAACAGCAAATTTTTTTCCTAGGGAAAAAAATGCTGTTTCAAAACACATACACACAACACAAGCACACCAAACAGACAACAATCCATACACATACAGCTAAAATCTTACACCTAACCTTACACTAAACTATACACCCACCACTAACTATCCACTTACCACAACCCAAACCCTAACCCTAGGGTCCATCACTATCACACACTCATCTCACCCGCACTCTAACTCTAACTCACCTTCCCTGCCCTAACCCTCATGTCCACACAATCGCACACTTACCTGACCCGCGCCCTAACCCTAACTCATCTATCCCGCCCTAACCCTCGCATCCACACAATCGCACACATACCTAACCCATGCCCTAACCCTAACTCACCTAACCCGCCCTAACCCTCACATCCACATAATCGCACACATACCTAACCTGCACCCCAACCCTAACTAACCTTAACCGCACTCAATCGCACACTTACCTGAACCCGACCCATAACTTTCCACCACAGTGCTGAAAATACCGAAGCAACAGAAATGGACAACCAAATTATTTCCCTAGAAAACATTCAGTTTTCTGTTGCTTCGATATTTTCAGCTTTCGCTGAATAGGGGTCGATACTAGAACATTTGAAGTTTTGAAAAATCGATGTTCTAATATAGACCCTTTTCATCCTCTGCTCAGAAAAGTGTATGTAAAAGTAAACTAACCCATATAGCTTCCTTGTCTTTATCTGAAGTTTTTCATTGGTAGTTTTCATGAATGAAATATGCCAATTGGTTAAAGGAATGTGATATGCCAACTGTTTTAGAAAAGCATATGTAAAAGCGAACTAACCCGTAAAGCTTCCTTGTCCCTGAGGCTTTTCATTGGTTGTCTCCATGAAAGAGATATGTATATTGGCTAAAGGACTGTGACATGCCGTTTGGTAAGGGGGCATTTAGTATCAAATGTGCCTTGAGATAAGGTAATTTGTTAATGTTGAATCACCAACTATTTACCTTCTGCATTCACATAGAACTATGGATAAAAATAAATTTATTTGTAAAGCTTTTTGTCTAATGAAGCCTTCCATAGACTACTTTTACCTAACCATCATGCCTATTGGCTAAGAAATTATAATATCTTTACTTTTTGCTATTGTTTGAGAATGCATATTAAAAAGCAAACTAGTTTGCAAAGCTTCCTTTTCCATGGAGGCTTTTTATTGGTTGCTTTCATGAATGTGGCATAATGATTGGCTAAAGGAACACCTAGTATTTACTGTGCCCTGAGATAAGGTGCATTGTGAAAGTTGAATTATTTACTTTCAGAGCCCTCGTATAAGGTTAGTTGAGAAATAAATTGAATGAGCTAATAGGCTAAAGTACATCAATGCTATATTTTGAAAGGTCAATGGAGAAGAAAATAGGTCTTAGGAATGTTATTCACCATCTGTATTCACGTAGAATTGCATGGATAAAGGTGAACCTATTTGCAAAGCTTTCTAGTCGAAAGAGGCCCTTTATTGGCTATTATTACGAATCCAACAGGCCAACTGGCTAAGAAGTGGTAGTGTTTTTATCTTCTGTATTCATACAGAATTGGTTAGATTAAGTGAACTAACCTGCAAAACTTCCCTGTTTTTGGAAGCTTTCTATTGGCTGCTTTTATGATTGTCATATGCCGACTTGATAAGAGAACATTCAGTACCAGTTGTGCTTTAAGACAAAGCACTTTGCTAAAGTTTAATTATTAACAGTTATAAATGTATACAAGAATCCTTGATCAATTAGAAATAAATGCAAGTTAAAGTTCTTGTGACACACTGCCTTTGTAGAGAAATATATGCCTAGAATTGAAGCAATATACAAAGCTCCCTGATCAAGGGAAGACTTCTATTGATTGCCAGCTACAATCTGGCATGTGGTGTGCCTTGAATAATATGAGTCGTGCTACTTGTTCTCATAAATTTGAGCTGAAGTGCTTTATGAAAGCTAATTATAAATTGCAAGAGTTTATAAGAGAATAGCTATAAATAAGACAGAATGAGGTACAAATAGTTTGAACTGATGAGAGTGATGATCAAGCGAGTATGCCGAAGAAGGTAGATTCTTATTGGTTGTCTATAAGAATCTGGCATCTTGATTGGCTTGATAAAGAAAGAAAAAAGGATAATAAGAACTGTGCCATCTATTTTCATGAATCTGAGTTATAGTACTCTGTGAAAATCAATTACAAAACATAAGAATTTTCATAAGACCATAGCCGTGATTCCAACTGAACTAGCCTAACTAGTGCAAAATACATGAGAGAGATGTGATTATGGGAAATGCCTTTTGAAAATGATGTATACATTAATGCTGAATCTTCAAACTCCACATTGATTAACGTATTTAGTTAGAATGAGTCCATCCATATTTAAAGAGACTTGTGAGGTGAATGTACTAAATTTGCTGCTCGGGCAAAGATTTATTCCATCTGTATAGAATGATGAATAAGTGAAGCACCATTTCATTGGTTCACTTCAGTTAGCAACTGTTCGTTATTGAATGGAGGAGAGGGGCTAGGCTAATACAAGCCTATTATTGGTTGAACAACTTGTTTTGGTTTAATACTTCTGTAATGGAGTAAGATGGAGAGACTGAAAGGAATGATCCAATCGGCTAAGAAGTCAAGCTCTGTCCTCTAAAACTGATTTCACAATTTAGTAGCTGGCGAGTTATGCTTATTTGCATATTTAATTTTTAATATGTCATCTGATTTTAATGTCTGAATGTGATTGGATGTTTTGTATTTTTAAAATAAGACATGCAGGGCCAATTAATCAGGATCTGATAAACTATTTTTTTATTTGAAGTAATTTTTAAAAAATTGTTCATTGGTGAACTTTTGTGTCAGTTCTTGTTTTGTTTTGCCCGGGTTTATCTTGCTGGGCCATGACAAACATTTAGCACTAGTATGCAGGTAGAATATTTCATTATACAAGTTAGTGGAAAATAAATATAAATAATTTTTTACACAATGTTTTATACATGTTTACAAATGTGTGTGCATAAAATCAGTTTATTATATATATTTTTAATGTGTAAAGTGCATAGTTTTAATATATAATTAATTAATATGCAGATATATATATATATAAATATTGGCATTATTTGTATTGTCAGTTTATGTGGGGAGAAACTGCTGCTTTCTTGTAAACACAATTAATGACTTAATTATTGTTTAATTGGGTGACATCATCCAATTAAGATATATATTTAAAGAAGGCAGGAGGGTTGTTAAATTGTGTATGTCGGAAGAAGGTTGGGGTATTACCTCGACCGAAAGCGCTTACGTTGAATAAACAGTCCGTGCATTATCTGGCTTCTGCTTGGATCGTTTCTGTTAGTTTTTGTATCCTCCTTACTAAGGTAAGACTAAATACACAAAAAAAAGCTAAATATCTTAGGATCATATATCCCTCCAGGAGATAACATCAAAACCCTAGAATCTCTTCTCCACTGGGCATCAGAAACTCTCCACAATGAAACCATTATACTAGGTGACTTCAATATTGATTGGACCTCACTTAACTCACTCCACCCCTTAAATCATATAACCTTTACAGCTTCTCACAGCTTATATAAACCCCTACTAGGGCAAACAAAACCTCAAAAAAGAATCAGTACTGGATTCTCAACAATCGCCCATCTTCCACTCATAATTTTAGTGCACTACCCGACACTCTAAGCAACCACCTCCCAATATTCTTCATCAGAGACCAAACTAATCTCACAAGAACTAGCTCTCTTAAACACATCAGATACACTAAAAACTTCAGGGGTGATGACCTTAATACAGCCCAGAAATACTCTGTTTCCCCCTTTTAACACTTCCTTTAGATGAAGCAGTTGAGTATTTCAACACTATCTTCTTAGGCATTCTCAACCAGCGTGCCCCACCAAGACAGACCTGCACTAAAACCATCAATGCCCATGGCTTACTAACAGCACTAGGCAACTTATGAAACAAAGGGACAAAGCATGGGACACCTGGTGCAAAAACAAAACTATTCCTAATAGGCAAACATTCTTAGAACTGAGAAACACTGTAAAAAAATAAATCAGACTAGACAAACAAAAATACTAGAGTGAAATTCAAACTAAGCACAATACCAAACCACAAAAGTAATCGTAATCTCCGAAAGCCTTTACAGCTCTGGTGACTCCCTGTATTCTAGCAACATTGCCATGACTCAGAACTCCCTACCCCTACAAATCAGGGTACAACCTAACAAAACCATCTTCAAAAACAGCTTATTTCCCACCTAAGCAACTACTGGACATGCAACTGCCTAGCACCTAGCTGACATATTCTAACACCTTTCCCCTACCTACTATCCAACCTCTTCTTTAAAACTCCCAAAGATGTATTATATCTTATAACACGTTACTTACCAACTCACCACTGCCTACTCCTCACTGACCCATCTATACCCACTAACTCTCCCCTAGAATAAGTTGAAAAGTTTTCACTTAAAATGTCAATGAACCTCATATGAACTTGTCTATATTCTCCTCCTTTGACAAATTGGCTAGTATTTTTAGTTTTTCCTTTTTTGTCTTATCTTCAGTACATCTTCAAGATTATCTCTACTTAACATACTGTATGAACAACAGTCAGATGTTACTACCTGCTATACTTTTAATTGTATGTCTAAACCACTATGCTTATGTAAATATCTTATGAAATCATATGTTATTATCTGCTATATTTTATAACTGTATGTTTAAACCACAATGCTCATGTAGAGATCTTCTTTTTAGTATGTTAGCAATTGTTCTGGAGCTTTTATCCCCGGGCCTCTGCTGAAAACGGACAGCTCTGTCCAGTTGGACCTCCCCGGTAAATAAATGTAAAATGAAATAAAATAAATAAATATTTGTTTGTTTATGTTTTTATGCAATTATTTAGTCTTTCATTAACTCAGTCATTTGTATTTAATAACTGAGGTAGACCACTGATCCTATGGACTTTTTTCAAACACAAACCGACATCACTTTCTGGTTAAGTGATTTGCTTTGGGTTACACCGAGGCTGAGAGATTAAAACTCTGGCTATAGGAAGCGGCTTGTTAATATCCAGGATTAACCATCTGCCTCTATATTAACTGTCAGACCTTGCTTCTCATAGGTTTACTGATATTCTTCACAAAGCTGAAACTATTTAAGGGCCCAAATATTATTAATGTATTAAATAATCCTTTAGAAAGGCTCCTTATAAATAAATATATGAAATGTAGTATCTGAAGATTTATTGTTCTGAAAAATCAAAAAAAGTCCTTTTTATGATCCTTTGCTATAATTTCTAAAGACATATTATATGATTTTTAATTCTTAAAGGATGAGCTGTATAAGAAGAGGCAATGCTGTCATCTAAAGATATTTTCTTTTCGGCTTCATATGTCCATGACCTGTTACAAAAAAGAGTGGAGCCAGCAGACCATAACCCAAAAAATAAACTTTTATTGGTAAAATACCATAATCCAAAAACAGCAAAGAATAATGCACAGACGGGCTTCGGCTGGTTACCTGTACACAGCCTTCCTCAGTGTAAAACTAGCAGATTCAAAGCTGTCATTAAATACACTGCAAACAAAGATGATTGGATAAACCTATAGCTTGTCATTTAAACCTGGTGGAAATAAATCACCTAACTTAATAATCCATTTTTTCTCTTTAGAGTTCAGTAAAGAATACCAACCTGTTTTGTTCACTTTTTTACCATGAATAATGTCAATAATGGTAAAAAGGAAAGTGGCTGTGGGATGTGTTTGCTGATGTTTGTATAGAGCATTATGTATCCTGCCTTTTTTAATATTGCTAATGTGCTCTGAGATTCTTAGTCTTAATGGTCTAGAAGTTTGAACTATATAGAATGCCCCACGTGTGCATGTGGCTAAATAGACTACCCAATCAGAGCTACAGTTGGCAAAGAATTTGATGTTATATACAATAGCAGAGTTTCTACTAGTAAATTCTTTCGTTTTGGAAATTTTATTACAATTAGTGCAATGTCCACAAGGGTAGCATCCAACAGGAATACTGCCAGTAAGAGTAGTTTGTATTGGTTCGGGAAGACCTGTATCACGTGTATGTTTGTAATGATTAAAGTGACTGCCCAGATTCCTTCCTTTCTTAAAGGAAAAAAGGCATCGATCAGGAACAATGTTAGACAAATCATTGTCATACAGTAGTAGATTCCAATGTCTGTTGACACTCTGAATTAAGCTGTCCGAGTTCCTACCATAAGTGGTTGTAAACCTAATAGGTTGGGAAGTAGGTTGCTGATCAGTTTTATATGCTAGTAAATCATCCCTGTTCATGTGATTGACTTTATTGATAGCATCATAGACATGCCCCATTTTGTATCCCCTTGTCCTAAAGCATCTGGTTAAATCCCTACTTTGTGCTTGGAAAGAAGTCTCATCAGAACAGATATGTTTCATCCTGATGAATTGGGATTTTGGGATATTTTTAGAAATATGTGGGGGATGAAAGCTGGAGGCATGTAGTATAGTATTATATTCGGGATGTTTCCTATAAACAAGAGTCCCCAGTGTATGGTCTGATAATCTGTTGATGGATACATCAAGGAAAGTTATCTGGTTGTGATCATAATGCAAAGTAAATTCAAGGCCCCATTTGTTATTATTAAGGTATGATAAAAAATCAAACAACCCTGCAAGCTCACCCTTCCATACAGCCCAGCAATCATCAAGGTAGCGTCTCAGCGTCAGGGCCTCTGCTGGAAAGGGACAGCACTGTCCAGTTGGACCTCCCCGGTAAATAAATGTAAAATGAAATAAAATAAATAAATATTTGTTTATGTTTTTATGCAATTATTTAGTCTTTCATTAACTCAGTCATTTGTATTTAATAACTGAGGTAGACCACTGATCCTATGGACTTTTTTCAAACACAAACCGACATCACTGTCTGGTTAAGTGATTTGCTTTGGGTTACACCGAGGCTGAGAGACTAAAACTCTGGCTATAGGAAGCGGCTTGTTAATATCCAGGATTAACCATCTGCCTCTATATTAACTGTCAAATTTTGCTTCTCATAGGTTTACTGATATTCTTCACAAAGATGAAACTATTTAAGGGCCCAAATATTATTAATGTATTAAATAATCCTTTAGAAAGGCTCCTTATAAATAAATATATGAAATGTAGTATCTGAAGATTTATTGTTCTGAAAAATCAAAAAAAGTCCTTTTTATGATCCTTTGCTATAATTTCTAAAGACATATTATATGATTTTTAATTCTTAAAGGATGAGCTGTATAAGAAGAGGCAATGCTGTCATCTAAAGATATTTTCTTTTTGGCTTCATATGTCCATGACCTGTTACAGACAAGTTATTTGCCAATTTGTGTAAATACCTGAATGAAACACTCATTTTAATCTTAAGCCATTCCTACCTGCCAAACAAGAGTGAATCTTTCTCCTCAGAAGAGTGTGTGTGTGTGTGTGTGTGTGTGTGTGTGTGTGTGTGTGTGTGTGTGTGTGTGTGTGTGTGTGTGTGGGCGTGTGTGTGCACGTGTGTGTGCGTGTGTTTGTGTGTGTGATTGTGTGTATTTTTTTTAATAAAGGGCTTTTTGTTTTTGTTTTTGAGTAAGTGCAAGAAAATCATACAGTAGGTCTGATAAGTGGATTGAGACAGCACTGAATGTCTTGAAAGTTTCTGTCAAATGTGTGGTAGTGAAGGTAAATCTGAGTCCTCAGACAAGTCTCATGGTTTTCTCAATCAGACTGCATCACCTTCCTCAGTATTATCTGTGGGTTGTGAATAATAGAATAGCAATATATGCACAAGCAGTAGAAATGTAATTGCTCTGACAGTACTGTCATGGACTAAATGGGGGACACAGCTTCAGGAGAATCACAAAACAGAATTACAGGCAGTTCCCACTAAATTCATTCCGAGTACAGCCAAAGGCGAGAGAGGCATTAGATCACAATCAGCACAATTTGGATATTGCTTGGATGCATTAGGAAAATCGGGGCTTACTCAAAAGGAATGAAAATATGTAGCTGTGCAAAGAAAATGTTGATTGGCCATCATTAAAACCGGAAAAAGGTAAATAAGTGATATAGGGAGGAAATATATAACCCTTTTGTGTCTTTGCATGGCTGGATAGTTTTTTAATGTAGTAACATAATTAAAAAAAATGGCATCCTACTACAATTTCAAAACTGAATTACATATCTTATTTACCAATGATGTTGTATTGATATATGTTTTATTATTATTCTTTAATAAATGATATATACATTTAAAAAAATGTAAATGCAGCCCTGGAGATGATTACTTAATTGTGGTGTGTGTGTGTGTGTGTGTGTGTGTGTGTGTGTGTGTGTGTGTGTGTGTGTGTGTGTGTGTGTGTGTGTGTGTGTGTGAATAAGGAGTGGGAACTATTTCATACATAAACCATTTTTGACTTGCTTGTTGTGCTTGAAAAAGCACTGAACTTAAAAAAAATTACATTTGGTAAAGCATTATTAATTTGATATAAGTACTTTATTAAGGGGAGGGTTCCTTTCTGGAAATTGACCCATTTTGCTGTATAAGTTGGCTCACATTCTTGCATACACCTTGGAAGCATAACAAGTGCTATTTCTATTTTTCCAATTGCCTTTTCAGTTTTCTGCTATACACTGAGATTTCATCATTTCGGTACTTCACCTTTTCCAATCCTGAAGCTGACTTCGTTTTCTTCACTTGGTTTAACCACTCCAGCTCACTTCATGTGAATAATTTCATGAAAGATTTAAAAGTCCTCAAGTGTATTCCCTGGCTTACAGTGAGAATGTTTTTGCATCTGATGCGTTCTTCAGGGAAATATATTTGTGATTCAAAAAAAAAAGTTTAGCCTTCAATGCTCTGTTTGTAATGTGCCCCAGTTCTTTCTTTGGTAATATCTTCAGATCTGGCTGTAGTACTTCATATGTATTCTCAGTGAAATCCCAGGAGGTGATGTGTCACTCTACACATTTGCTTTCAGTACTTATTTAAGATAATATGCAAATTGGCTCTGGTATATTTTATCTGTTGCTGTGCCATCATAACTAAGTGGGACAGGGATACAACTCTGAGATAATATTCTCAATATGCATTGAGAGCTGTTCTGCTCAGAATGCAGCCATATATAGTGTCATTTATATTTCCACAATGAATTTCATATAAAACAAATCTTACAAGAGAATGAAGCAGCATCTCATTTGAAGAAAAGAATGCCCATGTCTTCTTGCTTTTCCATAAGGTAAAATGTGATTAACATGATGTATAATCCTAATTCATGAAGAGGAATAGTGTTGCCTCACCAACAATTGCAGCCCTTGAAAATACACAGCAAGGGAATTCACATGAGATAACTGCCTTTCATTATAGAAAATGCTAAAGCATGCTAAATAATATCCAGTCAAAAGCACACTGAATGACCACACTGTTGGCAAAAGGTCTGCACTCTGTAAAACATAACATGTCACTCAGTGGATTTTCCTTAAAGTGCGGCTATTTTTCTCTTATAAACTTAGAAAGCAAGTGGCAATCAGATAGCCACTACAGCCTCTCATTTTGACTAAATGAGATAATCACTGATAGTAAATACAATGCTTTTATAAAAAAGTTATGAAAAGTGATAAACTGTATGGATGACAACTTCATAAAAATGTAACAATAATAATCCTAGGAAGAAAGAAATGGAGGATAAAGCATTACCTAGTAATTTTGATGGGCTTAACCATCACCTGATCCTATACTGATACCCCCTTTATCCTCTTTAGAGATGCATTAAAGCTGCAGCCTATCCGATGAAGAAACATGCGTAAGGCAAATAAGCAATCCTTGTTGTGATACTGGTCAGTCTCAAACTACCCGTATACAACTGCTTACAAAAATTACGTAAACATAGCCCCTGTGTTTTTAATGATCCCTTTAATGTACTATATAATATGTGATGTTTTCATGTTGCTGCCTAGATTTATGTGTTGTTTTTTTATGATTATATGAATATTTATTTTTTTTATTTGTCGCATGGCTCACACAGGTATTAATGAAAAGGGTTATGGACTTTGTTAACAAAACAAGTTCAGTAGTAGAATTTTTTTTAATCTCCCATACCATGCAGGACTGTGCTCAATGGGTTTTCTACCTACTCAAAATCAGCTGATTCATTTGGTAGCAAGTGGATATGCAAATTGTCAGGTGAGGTAAAAGGCCTATAGCCTATTCATTTATGGGATTCCCCTATCAGCTTATCTACTCCACAGTAGGAATCAGGTGTGCAGATTGTGCAGGTGAATTCAGATGGGTCATCCTTCTTGTCATGTGGGCTGGTCAACCCTCTCCCCTGGTGGAGCACACCTCCTCCCTGCTATACGTCATTCTGTCTGATAGGAAACATGCCTCAGACAAATTCCCCTTGTGTTACTGCCCAACGTTCACAAAGCAGTGCAGGCTCATTAGGCTTGAGCTCCATATGCTGGACAGATCATGCTTCTGAAAGTTGTCACCCAAGTGGCAATCCAGACCTTTCTCCCTTCCCCCAGGATGGTTGAGCAGATTATGTCTGCTCATTCCCACCATCCACCGCCAACTTCTACTGGTACCTGATTCTCTGATTGAACTCAGGTTGTTTGTGACCTACCAAAAGGTTTTCTTCCTCTATGCCAAATAACTGGCTTCAGTGAAGCAGTCTTCTGAATACAGGGGCAAGATGAAAATATTATTTGTATTTCAGCATGTAATTCCTGTGCATGTTCCTTGTACAGTAGAGCTCCATCAATAAAGAGATTTTGTTCCTCCTTCTTGAAGGACTTGGTGGTGACTGGAGTTTATGATACTACAGTGAAGATTGTTATGATAGCCAGAAGATCAATTCATTATTTTATTGGGGGATTTCTGCAATCATTGCCATTTATTCTTGTACAACATAGATATTAAAAAACCTCACTGCAGAGGATGCCCAAAAGTTGAAGGTGAATACCTCTCTGGTAGAGTTTAAGGAGACAATAATGGATTTAACTAAGGGGAAGGCACATGGGCTGGATGGATTGACCACAGATTTGTATAAAGCATTTGATAAGCTGCTGTCTGGGCCCTTATTTCATTACTTTTCCCAAGCAGAAAAAATTAGGACAGTTCCTCTGGGAAGCAAATATGGCTGAGGTGATTTTTTTACCCAAACCTGGTAAAGACTGATGTCTCACAAGTAATTACCACCCACTATCTCCATTGCAGTTGAGATAAAAATACATGCTAACATTTTCAAAAAATGATTAGATACCTAGATAGATCACTTGAATATTCATGGCTTTATTAAATCCAAGACAGGAACCCAGCCCTAGCATGTCTGTGGTTAGATATCCAAAATAGGGATCAGATTTTACAGAGCAGGGTGGGGGCTCTCTTAGCAAACTTTCAGAATGCATTCAACTAAATGGTGTGGAATTTTTATGGGCCATGTTGGATAGAATGGAATGACCCAGTCAATTCATAGCTAAGTGACAGATGTTATATCACCAAGAATCAGCCTGTATTTTTTAATAGTATATTTTTGACTCTTTAAAACTTAAAGAGTATGAGGCAAGGGTGTTCTCTTTTCTCATTTTTGTTAATTTTAGAAGTGTCAGCTTTGGGTGAGTAAATGAAGGAGGTACACTTGAAGGATGTTATTTTACTGTCATCTTCTACTTCCATCCTGACCTCCCAGTCATAATATGACAGTATAGTTTGACTGTCTTTACATCATTCAAATTTGCTTAGGGCATTGAACTCCCTCCAGGATTTTACTAATATCTCTGCATTAAAGTTGAATGTCTCCAAAACTAAACAATTTCCCAAATCCGTGCAGGCATATTGGGCTTGGAAAGATTGGGAGAATGTACCCTGTAGTTTAGCTTCTAGAGTGGAGTACCTGAGCACAGATATACACATGGTGGATATTATTCCACTTAATGTAAAACTTTTGTCTGCTTGCAGAAAACATAAAGAGCAAACTTTGGTGTGCAGTCAAGCTTCTTTTTAAGTGTAATCCAAATAATTAAAAAAAAGTTTCTCCCTAGTGTATTGTTTATTCTTTTGCTTTACCTCATACTGCTCTTTTGCCATATCCAGCACTGCAGCATTGCAGAAACTTTTAATGGAAATTATTTGACAAGGTAATGGATCCAGAATAGCCAAAAATAGAAAAAAAATGTCTGCAACTCCCCATCTGAGGGGTATGAGTGCACCTGGCTTACAAGTGTATTCAAAGGTAGTGACAATAGAAATATGCTAGAGCCAGAGAGATTTCTAAACCATCATGGCTTCAAACTGAGTTCCAGAATATATGTATCTCATCTCAGAGGACAACAACCACCTCCTCACAAAATGCATGGGACCCAGAAGGGCTACAGAGATGATCTGAATGGTCGACACATGTGCATAATGGTAGGATGATTACCTTTTCTACCTCATGTTTATGGTCTATCCCTGGGATACATGTTAATAAGAAATAAAGTTTTGGCAAGGATAGATAAACAAAGCTTTTGTAAGTAACAAATGTTAAGGCTACTTCAAGTCCCTCACTTTGTTCCTTTCAGATATCTGAATTTGATAATGAAATGCAGGTTATGGCAGTTTTGGCAGCTTAAAGGTTGCATTTATAATATCCACATCTGTAAGTTGAATGAAATCAATTGGCTAGAGAGGGTAAGTGATTTGATAGTATTCAGATATAGAAAACAAGACATGCAGGTAAGCTTAAAGCACTTGTGTAAATATTTATTGTAATAGTACAAGTGTCAGGACTTCCTCACAAAATGTTATCACCAGTGGTGAGATTCATGCATTTTATACATTTATATTGTTGGTAGTACTCGTCTGTTCTTTAAAGATAAACTGAGGAAAAGGGAGGGCAAACGTTAGAGGGGTGGCTCTTTAGCAGTGGGTTATGTCCATATGGTTTGGGTTTGTAATAAAATCACACCTATCTGGGTGAAGGTCATAGATGCTTTAGATAGAAATTAAGATTATCATAATCTCTCTCACTAGACATTAATTTTTGGCTCTTAGCTGTTCCTTTTCTTGTACAGAAATTGTCTATAACAGCATGGGGTGATTTAGGATAGTAATGGAAACCTTTTTAAGTTTCATATATAAATAGTGAAAAATCTTTATACAGACTGGATTACTAATATGTGATAGCACATTTATTTGAATTGTTATGAATGTCAAGATCATTCCTCCATTTTCATATTTGCATTATGTAAGTATTGATACGTATTCGTATGTTACATCTGAATTTTCTTCCTGTTATTTATCCTTTTGTGGCTCTCATATTCTGTGTTTTTTTCATGGGACAGTGGGAATGAGGTTTTCATTATATCATTTACAGAGTCAACTATGTTTATACCAGATGTGGTTATATGTGTTTAAATTGTTAGTTCTTATTCTTGCAATGACATCCTTTATGTTAATAAAATAAAATAAAGCAAAATCATAAAAATATAAAACAATATTTAATAAGCATGGATAGCAAGATAGTTTATTGTCCTTAATATCTGAAGAAATACATCACAGTCAGAATTTTACAACACATATTCTGTCTGTTCATTAAAGTAACCTATTTTATGTTATCTGTACTTTGGCTATATTTTAACTTACTTGCTTAATGATGTCTTGATTATTTATCTGTACTATGCAAGTATATTTAATACAAAAGAATAAGCTCTCTGTATATTAGTATGAAATAATACATAATATATAATTCATAATACTGGATAATGTATGTTGTATTTACATGAACTTCTCTGCAAGAATAGTGCAAAAAAAAAAAAAAAAAACTCTTAAGAATTATTGACTTGGAAAAGTAGAAAACAAAACAGATTTTCGCTTGGCATATAGTATCATCCTGTTGGAAGCAATATTGTTTTTAGCCAGTAGATGGTGAAGCAAAAGCAATCCCTTTGCTCAACAGTCTGTTATTATAAGCTATTTTAGTTGCATATATTGGTCATAGTCCTGGCAACCTGATGTCCAATCAAGGGGCATAGACCATTGGCTGAGCTTAGTCTGTGATGGACAATATCAGTTCTATTTATTTAAATTTGCATTGTCAGAATTAGCAATCTTGCAGTGATATACAGTGCTGTTTTTTCCACTTCTTCTCTCAGCAAAAGTTTACTAATCAGTTTACCAGGTATTTCAACATGGGTACCATGATCAAAATGCATGTTTAGCTAAACAATGTTTTTTTATTGAATTAAGCATTAAAACAGAATTTGTGTCATCTAGTATTATAATTTTTATTTACTATAAAAGCTAATGAGTTAGACAGATCACCTTGATAATGCTGAGCAAATTGAGAAATAAATTAATCTGGTATTATATTTCAAATTAATAACTTACATGATTCTCCTGCCTGAGTTCTACATTTGTGTAGTAATAAAGTTGCCAGATTTGTGACTACTAAGCCATTTCATGATTTTTAAGTGTTTAACATTAAGTTTATAAATAGAAATGGCTTCCAAGTATTGTTGGTGCAGATGATTCAGCTAGTACAGCTGGTCTGGCAATTGTGTTTAAGAAAAGAATCACATTTGAAATTGCTCAATCCAAAGACAGTTTAAAGGGAAGATTTGATAATGTAGTGTGCAATGGTCCTATTAGTAAAACGATGATGTGGCATGCATAACCACGGCAAGATATTTCCCTCTCTTTTTTTCTCAGTCATGAACTCTTTATTCCTTTGTTTTTGACAACTAAATACTTTTTTAGAATAAAAGGTCTAATACGCCAGCCAAAAATCTATAAAAAAAGAATCAAGGACCATGTCGTTAAGCTACATCACTCATTTGTTGATGTAGTTGTTAGTAGAACCACCCTTCATTGGCACTTTTTGTCCACCATGTCATGAGCCATATAAATAACCTAGTTACTGATTTAGTCTTGGGGGGGTGCATAAATATTGTAATGAAATGTAATGACTTATTAAAACTAATAGTTTTTAGGTCATCTACATTAGAAGAGTTAGTTTCTATGGGATTACTCACAGTGGCAGTGGAGTTTTGCAAAGAGATGTATAGTACAGACTGCATTTACTTTATTGGGTTAGTATTCAAATAAAACTTATTTTTTTGAATGCGGATTAGAACTAGTGCAAGCTCATGAAGCATGATTACATTTGCAGGTGTTTCTCATATTCAGTTTTAAGCATAAGGCTTGTTATGTAGTATAAAAGAGGTCTTACTGGGAGTATATTAGAGAAAAGTAAAAGATGTTACAAATAAGAATGGCTTGAAGATTCATGGTCTCTCGATTCCACAAAAAGAAAAACAAATTTGGGGCATATTATGCCAATAAATACTAATGGCTGTCGCGGCCTGCGTCCTACATGAACTCCAAGAAGAGCTAAACCCAAACATAAAACTACTGTTCAATCTCAGCCTTACTACAGGATATGTGTCCAAAGAGTGGCGTACAGCAACAGTGGTCCCTCTCCATAAAGGTGGTGCCTCAACGGATCCTGGAAACTATCGCCCCATAAGCCTGACTAGCTTGGTCTGCAAAGCTATGGAAAGGATCATCATGGACCTCATAAATAAAGATATTGGGGACCTACAGACACTGGATCCTACCCAGTTCGGCTTTGCTAAGGGCAGATCCTGCCTCTTAAACCTGGTTGATTTTTTTGAAACAGTCACCAAGGCGATTGACGAGGGGAAGGTGGTCCACACAGCCTACCTGGACCTCGCAAAAGCCTTCGATACAATACTCCACTCAGGCATTATAGATAAGCTCACCAGCTTAAATATAAACCCCTATGTCACTAGATGGATTGCAAACTGGCTCAAGGACAGAACCCACATGGTTAGAATTGCTGGAGCCATGTCAGACTCCAAACTAGTTACAAGTGGTGTCCCACAAGGCACAGTCCTGGGACCTCTCTTGTTCGGTATATATTTATCGGAGGTGCAGGCCAACACGGAAGGACTGTGGCTGACCAAGTTCGCAGATGACTGCAAACTGGGCGCCATAATCGACTCTCCAGCCGAGACAAGCATCCTCCAAAAGGGCCACATAGAAACAGACAACTGGTGCCAGAGCCATGGCCTCAAGCTAAATGCCAAAAAGTGTATAGTCATCCCCTTTGGCAAAAACAAAGTGCCCACAAATTACCACATAGGTGGTAATCCATTAATAAGTACAGAAGAAGTAATTAGGGACCTGGGGACCCAAGTTGATAGCAATCTCTCATTTGACAACTACGTGGCCAAAGTGGTCAGAAAAACATTTTATATAGCCCACCAAATCATGAAGGGATTCACATCTAGATCAGGGGAGGTCATCGTGCCTCTTTACTCATCCCTCATCAGGCCCATAATTGAGTACAATGCCCCTTTTGGGATGTACCTTACCAGACACCTGCAGCAACTGGAAAGACCCCAAAAGTACCTCACCAAGAGGATCAAAGGGCTCAAACAGATGCCATATGCTGCCCGGTTAAAGAAACTCCAGCTCTACTCAGTGGCATACCGCCTGTTCAGAGGCGATCTGTGTCTGATGTATAAAGCCATGTCAAATCCGGAATTAATGGACATGCTGCACCTCAGAAAATCCAAATCCCATCGAGCTACACGCTCGAGAGACTTGAACCTCAGCACTGAAATAAATAGGACATGCTGGAGGGACAGATTCATAACCCAGAGGCTCCCTTCACTCTGGAATAAAATCCCAGTCCAGGTTAGGCAGAGTCCCTCATTGATTCTCTTCAAGAGGAGTCTTGATGAGTGGATGGGAGATCATAGGTTTACCCCGGGTATCACTTCTGTGTCACTGTTAGACAGAGGCACAGTATACTAACCTTGGAAAAGGGCATAGCAATATTCATTTAAAATGGGTGGCAAAAGCCAAACATACTCTGGCTAGGCTTATAAATGCCCTAGGGCAGATAGCCTAGTATAAACCTATGAACCTATGAACCTATAATACAGCAAAGTGAAATGTTACCCTTACAATTTGAAGTTTATAAATGGAAATGCTTTCAAAAATTGTTACTGCAAATGACTCAACTAGTACAGATGGACAGATGGTCTGGCAATTGTGGTTAAGAGAAGAATCACATTTGAAATCCCTCAATCAAAAGACAGTTCAAAGGGAAAATGTGATAATGTAGAGTATAAGGGTCCCATTTAACCATTATTCAGCATTATGCATTAGATTACAGTATGTCCTTTGTGATGACAGTCAACTTTTCTGGCAACATTTATATAATGTATTGCTGTCCTCTGATAGGTATGTCTATATAACAGCTGGAGATGGGTATCTTAATCTGGATTCTTATGCAGGCAGTCTAGGATCAAATATCATTGACTTGTTTTGCTACACAGTGCTTTATTCATTGAAGGTAAGTACTATGCATTCTTTTCTATTCTACATAAAGTAGGATGTAAATTGATTTTTCAGGATTTGTATGTCATGGGGCACATATGAGTTAGAATGCAAAATAAAGTCTAAATCATTCTCAGATCATTTCTTAGAACAGCAAAATATAACTTTTTAAATGACATTACTCTTTAGATCAAACTGGAGATTTCATCCCAAGTTGTTAAAAAGGGATGCTAATGAAGATGATGCTAATCATGATGTACTACAATGTCTTAATCTTCATTGAAATAATGATCTAGATGCGAACATATACTTTGCTATAAGATGTATAGCATTTAAAACAACTGTAAGGCAATATTGAATAGTAGAAAGGAGAAAATAATTGAACTAGACAAGGGAATATGATTAGTCAAAATATTCAGAGATTATGATAATTCAATATAAATTAAACCATGTTCAAGTGAAAAACAATTATCTTTGAAACAATGATGAAGTCTAAATATATTAAGGGGCTAATTATCCTTTTAAGTTCATGGCAAATATTTTAAAATTTAGCTATAACTCTAATAATAAATTATACATTAATGATAGTAATCAAGTTAAGTTGAGTAAACCTCAAGGAATAAAAGGAATAAAAACAAACCAAAAAAGCAAAAAAAAAAAAAAATTAACACATATAAATCACTTTCTGAAAGTCTTTTATTTCATATCAAACAATCATAAATTAACTTTAAACCAAATAAAATTTCCAGTAATATGATAGATAAAGTATAAAATATATGCCTAGAGGAAATGGCAGAGGTACTGGCTTCTGCTTATTCTGGGATTCCAACGTTTCTATTACCAGCATAAATAAACTTTAGAACACAAATAACAGGGGTGGTGTGAAATTACAAAATCTTCAGTACTTCTAGCTGCGGTCACTAGGAAGTTGGTTTTCTAATCAGACCTTTATGGAGTCCAGCACTGACATCATAAAATTTAAAAAAAAGACAGGGAAAAAAAGCACATAGTTACACTTTTACTAAATAAAACGTCTTAGGGTCCTATTATATTACCAGCATATATAAACTCTCTGCTCTAGATTTTCACTTACTGTTGGACAAAGTGATAATTTCATTTAGCTAATGCCAATATCCCTATTAATAATTAACTATTACCCATTAAGGACTAAAAATATGCAGTGCTTTCAGATGCTTTCCTCATCCATTTGACAGATAAATATTAAAAAATTTCAGGTAAGGAAATGCTATTGAAATGGTACACAAAAAACTCAGCTTATGTTTTGTTAAATCTAATTCAACAAAGAAAATTTTGATTATGTGTCTTCAGGAGAAACTATCCAGTGGGAAAAATTATTTCTATCATTTTATATAATTTTCTTAGAAAATCAAATTCTTCTGATATTTTCTTGTTCTGTTATTGGATCTCACTATTGAAAGATATAAGTGCCTACCATAAATTGCAGATGATCATGAAAATTTAAGCATTTGCAATTTATAATGCTCTGCAATGTTTACTTTTCTCCCCAAGATTTGCTAGCAATGACTAAACTATCCCCCTTTCACTCTCTAATTTGTAATCAAAATCAGTGGCAGGTCAGTTATATATTTCCTGGCAGGCAAATCTATAACTTTATTTGACGTTTGTTGTTTGACATGTGTAGTTTGTCTCCAGGGTTGTCATTGTATGCTGTAATTGTATGATGTAATGTGAAGAAGTAATCTAAGAAAATTTCAGTTAAGGTTAGGCATATGTTTTAATCTGAGTTATAACTAATGAAATATAGCACTGACTGGAAAAATATCAAAACTATGTATGTATATATATATATATATATATATATATATATATATATATATATATATATATATATACAGTTCATTGTAGTAAGGTTAGTAGTGCAGTATATTGTAGTAATGTTTCATTTGGAAGAAATAATGAGTATCTGTACAGTCTATACATCAACTACATTTAATGTCTTTGAATGTTCAATTTATTTATTTTTGCTTGTTTTTCATGGCACAAGTGAATAGAAATAGGATGTGTTAGTTTTAGTCATGTTTATTGACGCAATCTAAGTTATACATTTGTAGCTTGAGGACAGGAAAATCAGTATATGAACCATTCATAGTTCATATGGGTAATAACTTCTGCCCTTTCCTTACATGAAAAGACAGTTATATTCAATACAATGATAGACTATATCTAACAAAAAACAGATTCCAGTCATTCACCTTACGTTACACTAATTTGTTTCCTGTTTACTGTTTTTTTTTTTCTTTGTTACCAACAAGCAGTCCATAATAAAAAATGGATTGTCTTTACACATGTATAAGATATAGAATAGGCAGAGTATAACAGCAAGACACAGTAAGAGCACTGTTGCTCAAAACTGCATGAAGCAAGACATTCTAAAATTATTCTTTTTCATCGAGAAACAAAAGTTGTTTTTAAATAAAATTAATGCAGGCAGCATGTGGCTCCACTCACATTCTTAAAACTGTAATATCAAAGTAGTCCTGAATTATGTAATAGGTATAAATCATTTAGCATTCTCAGGGGCTTGCAAAGAGCTTTAGGAAACTCTGCCACTGCGACAATACAACAAAACTCTTGTGGCCAATTCCTACCTTTCCTTTAATTTTGTAATGTAAAAAATGCAGAGTCTGTGATTTAGAGTGTGATTTAAAGTGTATATTTTTAGAAAACAAGAAAAAGTAGCCTTATAAAAATAACTTTTTAAGGCAAGGATTGTACAATCCATTTCTGCATAACAGCAATGTTAACAGTTAATAATTGCTATTACTGAGACCAATCTAAACATTAGCTTCTTTTTAGTTAATAATAAAGAGACCACCTGGAAAACCACACTTTAGTATCAGTTACATTAAATGTCAAACAGCAGAAAACAAGTGTTTTTTATGTTTAACCTTTTTTAAAAATCAAACATATCTAGTACTTTGAATTCCAAGCATGTCACAAATTCTGCTGAGATTAGTAAAAGAAAGCTATAATCTAAGCAACCACCTCACAAATAACCAAAGATTGCCTTAATCTAAATTATGCTTTGTTTCATGGCACATAAGGTGAGTTTCTGTCTTTGTCAAGTCCAAAGCAGTAAGCTCTTTCTCTCTCCATGCAAGAGCCAAACAAGGGAAAGAGAAGTGCTATGTTATGTAATTAAGAGTCTGGCATTATTCTGCATTCATCTCTCAGGACTGAGATTTGGAAAAGCAACTTCAGCTTTATATAAGCACCATCTCTTCACACTTCTGCTGCATACCTCTCAACTGTCCAGATTTTCACAGAATGTCCAGATTTTCTGCCTCATATATTTGGTCTGTTCTTCACAACATTTGTGGTTTTCTGTAACATCACCGATTATTAAACTTACAAATAATGGAATACATTTGACTTTTAGACTTCATATCCTTCAGAAAACACAAGCTAACACAAATCCTGTTATTCTAACAACTTTTTACATTTATAAGAAGAATATTTAAAATATGTCCCTAATTTTGGGCCTTTGCCTTCCCATTATTATAGGCTTTGTCCAGATTATTTGCATTAAGAGGTTGAGAGGTATGATCTGCTCTTCCATGTCTCCTGCCAACTGCCTGCTAGCTCATTACAGAGGTGACTTATTTTCAATAATAAATTCTACACACTTGTGGAGAAGAGATGAGAGTATATTCCACAATGACCACTTAATGCAGACCACAAGAATGAAGTGAGTCAAGTTTTGTATTCTTTCCTAGACAGTTGGTATTCAAGCTGAAATTTTATTTTAATGTGTACTTATAAACGTAGTATTTGCCATTCACTTCAGGATTTTGACAGGCATTAATGTTCTTCTTTCCACAGAAACATTTTCTGCTATAGTACTAGACAAACAGAGCTGGAGTCAAGGATGATGATGTCATTTAGTTGTTTTACAAGAATGATAGTGCTACACTCATGTAGACATGCTTGAATATATGTTATCTGAGGCTGGTGGGATGATATAGCTGTCTATACTATTACTTTACTATGCAAATGGATTTATGTGTCAATGCTGACACTACAGACAGTATTATCAAGAGTGGGGATGACTTTTGAAGACCCATACTTCAGATGAGACATGAAAAGAAAGCCCCATTTGAATGAAAATATGTTTTTGTGTGGATGTTAAAAATAACATGGCAGTTGTGAAAAAGAGTAAAGGCTTTTATTAAAATGATAAAGATATCAGGTGTAAAGAGACATGAAAACATGAATTTCAAAAATCAAGAAAATCAAAAGAAAAATATCTACACATTCCACCTGTAAATCATGGGTGGGATTCATAAACATTGCCCACAACTGCACAGTGCTGGTGCATAATCCAAACTACACACCTAAGCCCTGTGCAGCTGGTAAATGGACCCGAGTGTGATGGAGTAGTGATATAAACTACTGTGATCCTGGATGAGTTTCTTGTGCGGTAGCTATACAAATTATATGCTTTTATAATCTATGTAAGCCACAAATGTATGAATTGCAGAGCACACTGTACAGAGAAATGGCTAATATATGGTGGTATAATGCAGACAACAAAATATGATTCATGACTAGTGACAGCAATATCTCATAGAAAGTGATGATGTGCACAGGAAAACATCAGTGTGCAATAACATCAGTATGTTTTGCATGCACATCTCTCTAGAATGGTGAAATAAAAATTATGAATATATGTATCAGAGCACAGTGCCATCCAGATAAACTCTGCATGACAACCATACCTGCTACCACTCCTAAGTGAAAACGACACATTCTAATGGTAATCAAAATACAAGCATTTCAAATAATTTAAATGCCTGAAAGTGTCCTATAGACTGCAGTTCTAACAAATGTATGTAAAATATATTTTGCTTGCACTTAGCCATAACTACATATAGTACTAGAAACTTGAGTGATACAACAATACTTATGCAGTTGTACAGGTACCCCAACATCTAGGTTAGCACATGCTAAGCAGTAATGCCCCTGCATATATGCAATCTTTATGTAGCAAGTAGTATCCTGCATTGTCCGTGACATGGAATACACTTGCAATACTGCAATATATCTTACATCATTCATTGGAAGGACTGTCCTGCTCACTGGTTCAAATTTGGATGGGTCTATATGAGGTAGAAAAGTGGCAAAAATAACATTTGTGAAACACACTTCTATAACTCTTAACCTCTTAGAGCAAGAAATTTGAATAAAAACATAAATAATGGGGGAGACAAAGGCCCAAAAATAGTGATCATTTTTAAATATTGATCTTACAAACTTAGAAAGTTGATAGAATAACAGGCTGTGTTTTAACATGAATTTTCTGAAGTCTTTGAAGTCTGAAACTCAGATATCTGTCATTATTTTCTGTCTTCACTCTAATGATTTGTCAATAATTTGTCAGAATACCACAATTTTATGAAAAAGTATCAAAATATAAGGCAAAAATCTGGGCATTATGTGAAAATCTGTACAGCTGAGAGGTCAAACCAAGAACATGAAAAACTATGCTCCTCATTTGTACAGGACACTACATTTGTGAATTCAGTGCATGCATTTCTTTACATTTAACCTAAGAATCACAGAATTTAATTTATTTAATAGCTCATCAATGTCCTATCATTTTTCCATAAAAATTGCATGTAACATATTTTAATTTAAGGCTATATACTTCATCTTGCAGATCTCATATGGTACATTATCTCCATAATAAGTGCTAACCCATAACATTTTTTGCCAAGAAATATGCAAAAATCTTTGAATTCTTTTTTTCCAAAGCAATAAATGTGAGAGCATTGCAAGGATTCATAAATATTTTCGGTGTGCATGTGCAGGTAAGTTGCAAAGTACAGCATGCTAGAAGGGGTCTACATTAGTTTGTCAAAAGACATCTCCATCAAACACCTCTCCATCGACAAAAAAAGTTGAAATTTACTTCCGTGATTTGCAGAATTTTTTCAGGGTAAAGAAACAATTGCTCCATAGCACAATGGAACACACAATGCACTAAATCAAACCCACATACCAATGCTGAGATTGCACTACAGTGGAGAAAAGGGCAGAGGTGTGAAGTTAGCCAACTACTTCCTCACCCCGGGAAAAATTCCACGATTTGCAGAAGTGAATTTCAATGGCTTTGTGTTGATGGAGAGGTGTTCAATAGAGATGTCTTTTGATGAACTAATACAGACCCACTAGAAGCAATTATGAATGCATAAGTGAGGTATAGCAAATTGCTGAGTAATCTGTCCTTGTAAATGTGTTATACCAACAACCAACAGGCTACCAATCTATGTCAAGCAAAGTTCTTCATTAGCACTCTTCAAGAAAAATCTTGATGAGTGGATGGGAAATAGGAAATATACCCTGGGGATCACTTCTGTGTCTCTGCTCGACAGTGGCACAGGAAAATAACTTTCTTGGGTGGTGTAAGCCAGGGAACCTTGTTGGCTAGGCTTACGTAGGCCCTTGGACCAATAGCCTAGCACCTATGAACATATGAACCTATGAACCTAAGTTCTGTCATCTTATTACATCACGAATCTACAGAGTTATCTGGTTACTCAGTAAAGTACATCAGTGTGTACTATTTGCAAAGCAGTGGTGCATTGCTTCATCTTTTAAAGCACTATACAGTAAGTGGCTCAAATGGTTTCAGAGAAATCTCTCCAAAGTATGCTAAATAAAGGTGGGAACACAAATATAAAAACCCACAACAAGAAAGAGAGATAGAGAAGAGGGTTATAGGCTAATAGGAAAGTTGGATGACAGCAAGCATAAGGATCAGAGAGAATCACACAGGGAAAACTCACATGGCATATTGCAAAGCAGTGGTTGATAATATGGGATGACTTTTTTTGTGGAGTGTCAGAGACCCTAGTTCATATAACTAAAGAAGGGGATGAGGATATTAAAGAAAAGCAAATGTAAAATAGTGTAGAAGTGTCTGTAGGGCAGAAGAAAAAAACAGAACTAAACAATATAAACAACAAAGACAAACAGGTGGCTACCCTGTCACAAGGAATGTTTGACAAAGAATGCGCACATGCATGTAGAAAATTATGACAGAGAGGGTTGGACGATACATCATTTATAGGGCATCACACAGCATGGCACTGTTGAAAGAAGTGACATCTGATTGGGATAGAAGATGGTTACAACACAGCTGCCAGTCTAAGCTGGAGATCAACCAAGTGAGGACTATTGTACTGATGATGAGATTTGGCAGATGGGATAGGCCTGGTCACTCACTCAATGGATGAGCAAATCCCCAGTCTTTTCCTGGTAGTTTGTATTTCATCCAATTGTGCTGACAAGGTAATGCTTATCACTGATTCAGGCAACTGCACTAACTGTGTCTGCCCCATCACTGGTTCCACCATTTCAAGTAGTCAGCCTCTCACATGGGACTTCCTGCATTAGATAGTCCATTGCTCCGTGCCTGAGAGGGCCATCTCTACTCACTGTGCTGTCATTAAAGCCATATCACTAGGCACAGCCTGACCTGTTAGTGTGGATATACCTGGGCTTGGCTACCTGCTGTTCATGCCCTGAATAGGTAGACACAGTACAGAGTGTTGCATAAGAGAGACACTATAATGAGAAATTAAGATAAAGTATACTGCACATTTTTTAGAAATCTTACTCACCTTGCTAAATGACAACCATTTTCTCTCCCCAGGAACACCCCACCCAGTTCATCATATGCTCACCATGTGCTGGTAGGTAAAGGTGTACATCAGCACAATGTGACAGGGGTGGGATGCAGTAGTGCAAATGAGGCAGGACTGTTAATACTCAGGTAAATGCATTGGTACTTCTGTCAGCCATTCCTGTTCAATAACTGTAATATATATGCTGGAGTAGAAACAATAGCATATACAACACATTCCCCTGACCATGTGCTACATATGCCAATTGTGATCCAACAATATTTTTCACAGGCACCCAATAGTGACCTATAGCTAGTTCTTCAGTCTGTTTTTAGAAAAATGCATCCTGAGTGTATGCCTGTCATAAGTGGGTTCATTAATGTGTGCATCTAAAATACATACAGATCTATCTATCTATCTAGATAGGTAGATATCTGCACACATGACATGTGATGGTAACATCTTGACATGCACACCCCAAGATTACCCCTGAAGAAGTTACATCTGCTTGACTGACAGGTATGCAATCATCATGAAAAAATGCATTTAAGTATATACTGGGAGATCTCTTTGACGTTTTTTTTCATTTTTGGAGGTGGTCAGTGAGGCAGTTCCTGAGGTCACCATAGGTGTGTCAACTTTGCTCCATGAAATATGGGATACAAGTAGCCCTCATCAGCATCTAATCCAAGTTCTGCCATACATATATCACCCTAAACATGCCATTGCTGAAACCTAGCAGCATTTCATTACACTTCCATAGGTAGAAAAAAATGTGTCTGCTTCCTTAACTCATCAAGTAGGACTCTTCTTGCGTATCTTATTAGAACCAGTCATGTCTGTGCATCTTTTGCAAAGAAACAGAACTAAGTTCATAAATGATTCAACATGACAGATATATACATATGCTAACATGCATTTGTGAATTGCAGGTATCACCTTTTGCAGGGCTATGCTGCATAGTTGCATAAGATACAGACATGCAGAGTGTTCTTCACTTGCATTGTGATATGGTATCATTTAAAATATGCCATATGAACAGGTTGTCTATAAATATTACATGTGCAAAACTATAATAAATAGATTCATAGACAGCCATAATATAAGCACCTAAATGACTGTACAGTGTGAAACAGGATATAAAAATGCTGTTATATTTGTAAGACAGGAGCTGTTGACTTCCTGGTGAAGGTGTCTCCTAGTTCATGGACATTCAGCCACACCTACAATTTTTGGTAAAAGTACCTTTAGCAGTGTCCTTGACAACCAGAACCTGGTTTAATTCTCTTTCTATTCCACCAGCTCTGTTGTGTTGAGCCAATCTTGTTTCTGTCATATACAGAGACTTTACATTGTGTTATTGTTGTGCAACACATCCCATCTTGCCAGACAATTCAGAGGAATAGACTCTACAGGTAATTAATATGTTTTAACATATCCGAGTTACTTAAGCTTGTGTACTGTCAATATCTGACGTCTGAAGCAGGTACATTCATGAACCCTTCATTGTCACAATAAATATTCATTGTTTATATTTCCTATGTTTATACAGGATTTAGAATACCCAGGGGACAACCTGGCTTGCTACAGAAGATATGATGCTACAAACTCTCTGATAGCATTGCCTGTGCTTGTTGGGTAGATGGAGCACAACAGTAATTATGAGAGCACAACTGTCATTATGTGTTGTGTGGGCTGGAGTCCAGTGTAAAAATTCTCATTAAACAATGCCATGAGAGGAGCAACATGACAATGGACAATTGTAACAATGCCTCACTAACATAACTGATTGTGCCAAGCACAACGCACAACAGTTTTAGATAGCTGGATCTACCACAGGCTGTTGTATTTCAGTGTCAGCAAAACATATGGAGACTGAACAATCTTCCTGTTCCTTTGTGGATATTATCCACAAAGGAGGACTGGAAGTTGTTTCAGGGATGCCCTGCTTCCTGCTTGTGTTTTTGTGGGTAATACACCAGACTCCCAAAGATATGACAGTGCTGTTCTGTACATAATCCAGCTATTACTATGATCATTTTTTTAACTCAACTCAGGGCAGCAAGGATACCCTGCCACCACTGAAGATAAGCTTTGTATATCTTCATTTACTGTATATGTTTCCACTTCCTGCATGTTATATGAACATCCTGGTAGCATGCGTTAGTGGGTTCACTATATGTCATGCATGTTCTTTTCAACTCCCTGCATGCTATATGGACATCCAGGTAGCATGTGTTAGTGTGTTCACTATATGTCATGCATGTTCTATACATACAGATATCAGAATTGTTGGGCATGATGTGCAAATGTCTGAGGCTACTCAAATAGCTAATGTCTATGTCATAGGGACATGTGTTAATGATGCCAGCACAGATGATTCATTGTCCATGGACACAGTCATGATGTCGCTCGCAGTCATGCAGACACATACATTCCAAAAAGGATGAAGATTAGATAAAACAATTGTGAACTCTGTTGTTGTTCAAAGTGAATGTCCACCATTCCAGCAGGGTAAGGCACCTCCTGTGGATGATAGCCATATAGTTGTTTCCGCTGGAGCAGAACAAGCAGCTTCACATGTATGCACCGATGCCGTCAAGTCTACCATATCCCAGTCAGGAAGGAATACATGCCAGCATCACAGCTTCTATTTGGCCCCTGAGATGTAGGCAGCACTGGAAATAAATCAACAGATATGCAAAAGTGTTTGGTGCTTAGAACAAAGAATTAAGGCTATGAGATGTTAATAAGCCATTTCTTTAGCTGGCATTTGATTCCATAGGCATCTGTTTATTCAATGTGCAACTCCAAACAAGTTAGTTAATCAGACAGAGTTCCCATGCTGCCTGACAAGGGGCTCTTCTGTTTAGTGCATTCATCTAGGTATCACCTTGGGACACACTGATGTCACTTAATCAACATTGCAGCTAAGGCTGGATCCAGCACCAGGTGACCTAGGAAACAGCCTAGGGCTAGGGGCTGGCAGGGGCCCCAGCCACAGCATTAATTTAAAAAAGAAAGAAAGAAAAAAAGGGTTTCCCTGCCTTGATTGGCATCCCTGTGAAACAAGCTGCTTTTAAAAGGCTATTTTTACAGGATCCTGCTCAGTAGCATGATATAAAAGACATCCAGCTAACAAATTATGTCAAATGAGTGCTGCAGTGCTACACCAAATGTGATGGGGTAGTTGAAGCATCTTTTAGAACACCAAAAAGTCATTCTATGTCATTCTGTGTCTCACCAAGGGCAGTACTATATACCATTTTAGGCAAAGTTTCAGGATGGCACATAACAAGTCATTAGCCTCAGCTCCTAGAGGTATTCAACATTATCTAAAGCATTCATAAAATGTTATGGGATAGTATTATTGGCTATGTGCACATTTCATGCCATAATAAAAATAGTTTTGCACAGCAGGCCTTTATTTAGCACCCAGACTGCCTTTGGGAATGTCTCTTTGCTGGAAGCAACAATCCTGATGTGCCAAACATGGGACTAATAGGCACTGCTATGGTGCCAGACAAAAACATAACTGCAAACTGCCTGGTAGTTCAGGGAATGCTAACCCTTTCTCTTTACATACAGCTAGTATTGGAGCCAAGTGGGCCTTTATTGCTACATATGTCCAATTTGTGGTATCACTACATCAGTAGGTGTCATGCACTACTGTAGAAGCCATATGGAGTAGTGGCTCTTACATCTGCCAAGCTGGAGAACCAGATATTGAAATATAATATTGAGAAATTTGCCAAGTATTCATGAGCCTGACACTTGAGATATACCTAAATTATCCTTATTCTATAGACCCCATCTTCTTTATGAGTAAATAAATAAACATTCTGAAAGCATTTCTATTATTGTAACAGCAACAATCTTACCTCGGTTTTAACCCCCAAAAAAAAAAAAAATGATACCCCAATGACTTCCCACCCCATACCTGACATAAGTAACAATGAACGTATTATTTCTTTACTACTTTACTACAACATCTGTGATGGCCTTTCTACCCCTAGACAGTAATGAAGGACCCTCAATGCTTCCCACTGACAATGGTGAGAGATGGTTACTAAAAACAGAAATGAGTTTACATAGTATTTTCAGATACAGCTCTCTACATCAAGTACAGTTTCTTCCAATAGCACACAGGGAACACACTCCAGATCTGGGACTAGACTCTCTTTCTCTTTAGATCCCAAACAAGACCCACTTTGGAGCATAGTGTCCCAGTTCCAAGTAGCTGACACAACCACACTTGGGTATTTGATTTTCTCACACACATGCACACTCCTGGGAAAGGCTGATACAGATTTACTTGCAGTACCCCTTCTGCCCAGTCTATAACATAAACATGCTGCCAAAAGTCAACCACTCTCAGGCTCTTACAAGGGAATCCAATTATTCTGTGGAAAATCAATATGAATACTAATATAAATGGTAGAGTGCAACCAAAACAGCAAAGCTTTTTGGAGTGGCCACAGTGTCACTAAATTAAGCACAAGTACTCTCAAGATGTTAAAAGTATTCTCTAAGAGGCCAGCCACAATGAAAGGTATAAAAATATTTAATAAAAAATAATATAATAGAAAACATGTCAATACTAAATAACTAAGCACAATAACCACCAGAGTTTTGATCACAGGAGAAATAAAAATAACACAGTTGGGTAGATTCAAACAGATGCAGATAAAAACAACACTTAACTAATCTTACTGTATTTCCTGTCTAAAGAATAACTGTTCCCTAGCTAACTTAATTAATAAAGCAAAGCAAGATTAGATGCTGAGATTCTTACTTCCACAAGGCAAGGTGATGAGCTTCTAACTAAAACTTGAACCGAACTGAACTGAACTGACTTTATATCAGGTTTCAAAGAAAACACAACAAACAAAACAAACTGCTTTGAGAGTTCCATCCTCTCAACAGTACAGATTTTTGCAGAATGTCCAGATTTTTGCCTTATATTTTTGGTCCGTTTATCATAAAATCATGGTTTTCTGGCAAATTATTGGCAAGTCATCAAATATTAAAGTCAGAAAATAATGACAGTCATTACAATTTCAGACATCATACTATTCAGAAAATTCATGCTAATGCAAAACCTGCTATGCTATCAACTTTCTAAGTTTGCGAGAGCAATATTTAACTTTCCTGTTTTTTAGGCCTTTGTCCCCCCATTATTTATGACTTTGTCCAGATTTCTTGCTCTCAGAGGTTGAGAGGTATGATACACACTCAGAGTTTTGCTAAGATCTGTTGCAGTATCTGAAAGTTATAGAATAATTTCAAAAACTTCTACTCTTCCCTTCCAGAATTCGTTTAGACATAAACATTTAATTATTTATAATAACACTGTTGATACATTTTTAACACAAGCATATGTACAAGCCAGTGTGACAGCCAAATGAGACAAAACTCCAGCCAGCCATGTGGGCATATACCACCCACGCACTGCCCTACTATCCCTGGCACAGATGGCAATATCTCACATTGTTACAGAATCTATAAGTCTGAAATACCTTCTCATATCTTTTCTGTCTATCTCTCAGCTCAGGGTTAAGACGAAAGTCCCTATGGCAAAAATGTGCAAACATACATATAGTTAGTTATAGTCACATATATATGTATATATATATATATATATATATATATATATATATATATATATTATGTATTGATATATATATTTATATATATATATATATATATATATATATATATATATATATATATATATATATATGTGTTATGTGTGTGTATATATATATATATATATATATATATATATATATATACATGTATATATGTACGTATGCAGACACACACACACATACACACGTAGATGCATACACACACATATATATATTTATATATGGAGTATTTTCTCTGAAACTATTTGGTTTGCGATACATCCCATCAGGAAAAATACTGATGAAATAGGTTCATAGGTTGGTACTAGGCTATCGGTCCTAGGGCCTATACAAGCCTAGCCATAACAATTCCCTGACTATTTCTTCCCACAGTATTTTCTTCCCTGGACCCCTGTCTAGCAGGGTGACTGATGTGATCCCTGGGGTGAATTTCCTATCTCCCATCTAATCATCAAGGTTCCTTTTGAAGAGGGCCAAAGAGGCGCTCTGCTTGACATGTATGGGCAGTCTATTCCAGAGTCTGGGGAGTCTCTGGGTCAGGAACCTATCCCTCCGGCATGTTTTGTTCATTGTGATGACAAGGTTTAGATCCCTGGAGCATGTGTCTCTGAGGGATTGGGATTTCTTTAAGTGTAGCATGTCCAAAAGCTATGGGTTTGTCATGGCCTTGTATGTTAAGTAGAGATCACCTCTGAGTAGACGATATGCGACAGAGTATAGGTGGAGTTTTTTTAGACTGTCAGCATAGGGAATCTGCTTTAGGCATGTGATTCTTTTAGTGAGGTATTTCTGAATCCTTTCTAGTTTTTGCAGATGTCATGAGAGGTACATACCAAATGGGACGTTGTATTCTATAATGGGTCTAATGAGGGATGAGTACAGTGGGACAATGACTTCCTTTTTTCTGGATGAAAAACCTTTAGTGATGAGGTGTGCCACATAGAAGGATTTCCTGACTGTTGTGGCGATGTGCTTATCGAAGGTGAGACCACTGTCCATCTGTGTCCCTAAGTCTCTTATCACACTTTCGGTGTTTAGTGTACTGCCACCTATGTGGTAATTCACGGATACATATTTTTTCCTAAAGGGGATAACTATATATTTCTTGGCATTGAGCTTAAGCCCATGGCTCTGGCACCAAGCATCTGTTTCTGCACGGCCCTTTTGTAGAATATCCACATTATTTGGGGATTCAATAATGGCTCCCAGTTTCATCTGTGAACTTTGTTAGCCAAAGTCCCGTAATATTGGCCTGTACTTCAGAGAAGTAGATGCCAAACAAGAGCGGTCTCAAGACTGAACCCTGAGGTACTCCACTTGTCACTTGTCTGGAGCTGGATTTGGAGTTGGCTACTTTTACAGTGTGGGTTCTGTCAGTAAGCCATTTGGCAAACCATCAAGTGATGTAGGGATTAATGCCCAGCTTAGTAAATTATCTATGATTCCAGAGTGGGAATGGTGTCGAAGGTCTTGGTGAGGTCCAGATAGGCTGTGTGGACCACCTTACCCTTGTCTACGGCTTTGGAGACTGATTTGAAGAAGTCAATCAGGTTCAGGAGACAAGATCAGCCCTTTACAAACCCAAACTGCGTGGGGTCCAGTGTTTGAAGGTTGCCAATTCTTTGTTTATAAGTTCCATGATAATACATTCCATGGCCTTCCAGATCAGGCTTGTCAGACTGATGGGGCGGTAGTTCCCAGGATCCAAGTTGGATTCCCCCTTGTGGAGTGGGATAACTGTAGCTGTGCACCACTCAGTAGGCACGAAGCCTGAGGTGAGGCTATGATTAAACATGACACTAAGGTGAGGTGCCAGTTCATTTTGTAGTTAATGTAGTACACAGCCCAGGATGTCGTCTGGTCCCATGGATGCTGTATTCTTAGCTTTGGAGAGTGTGGTTTTTCCCTGTGTGGCCATTATTATTGGAATTTGGCATTCTTTCGGTATTGAGATAGGCCCTTTAGGGGGTGAGAGTGGGGTGAAGTTTGCACTGAATCGATCTGCCAGGATATTGGCAATATACTTGAGATCAGTATATTTAATGCCATTCTGTTGTAGCTCAGAGCAGATCTGAGCATTGCCATTTAGATTCTTGACATAGCTATAGAATGCCTTGTGGTTGCCTTTGGAATCTTTGGCAATTTTATTTTCGTAACTAGCTTTGGAGGATTTTATGAGGAATCTCCGCTTCTTACTGAGGCTGGTAAGGGAGTTTTTTGCATCCTGAGATTTTCCTCTTTTCTGCAACAGTTTCTTCCTTTTGTTGTAAACTTTGTTTATGGCAAGAGACCACCAGATTGGCTTCTTTTTTTTGGAGGAAAGCGTCTTGGTTCTATTGGGGATGGCACGATGCATGCACAAGTGGATGTGCCCATACAGTGCCTTAGTGTAGGATTCAGCAGTCAAAATTTCAGTTCCTGTCTGCATGGGTGTCATGAAGTTTGTCACTTCTGACTTGAGTAGCATGAAGTTGGCTTTGTTGAAGTTTTTTACAGAGGTTTCCTTACTGGCGGGTGGGGTTGGAATGTGGATGTCAAGGGTCATTAGCTTATGGTCAGACCTGACCAATGACGGGGTGACCATAGGTGTGGAGCATCGATTTTCCATGTTGATAATGACCAGGTCTAGGATATTAGAGCCCCTGGTGGGACTATGAATTAGCTGGTACAGGACATTGGAATTTATGAATTCCAAGAACCATTGGGCAAAGGTGTTGGTACATGAGTAGTTTTCCCAGTTAATGTAAGGGTAGTTGAAATCACCCAGTATTAGGGTGTTTGTTTGTATCTTAATATTTTCCAGTATGTTTATAAAGGTGTAGTGAGAATCTTGTGGCATGGTGGGGGATCTGTAACAAGCTACATTTTGGATTGCAGTCTTATCTAGTGTTAGTTGCACCTGGAGAATTTCAGATGCATTGTGTTGGGCAACTAGCCTGGTGCTGTGAATATCCTTGGTGAATATGGACACTCCTCCACCTTTAGTGTTTTGGTCCTGGTTTGGTGGGCGAAATATGTGGTAAGAATTGTATCCTGGTATTGCAGGGGTGCTCTCTGGAGCCTTGAACCAGATCTTAGTTACTGCACAGATATCAATGTTCTCCATTTTTAGGAGTGCCTTGAGTGAGTGCATTTTGAGGTTTAGACTTCTAGCACTGAGTAGCATTACCTTCAGATTTTGCATGCTTGTACTTGTTATGGTGGTGGTTTTGTCCTTTGAACTTTGCCTAAAAAAGGCACTATAGGGGTGGCAAGAGCCTTAGCCAGTAACCTGAATCCCAAGGGGGACAGGCGCAGACCATCTCTGGCAAAGCATCGTGGTCTGTCGATCATGTCGTCCCAGGCAGACAGATACTGGATCCCCTTTGAATGACATCAGAAGCTTAGCCAATTGTTGAAGGTAATCATTTTGTTTTTATACTGTGGTATCATTCTGGGCAAAGGCAGGATGCTTCTCAAGGATAGAGTCACACCTGCCTGGGCCATATGATCTGAGAGCTCTTCCATGTCTCTTTACATGTAGTTCAGGGAAGTACGTCTCAAGTCATTCACTCCAACATGGACAATGACAGAGTCATATTTGTTGCGGAGTGACTTGAGTGCATGCGTTATGTGATGGATCCTGGCATCCGACAGGCAGCTGACTGTAATTTTCTCATTGTTCAGCCTGGTGAGTGGGACATCAGTGTGCCTGACTATAAAGTCACTTATGACTAAAGTGTTGGGTATGTTATCTTGCCTTAGGGGCTGTTGTTTGGTGGCACATGGGTGTTGTGAGCTATGTGACACTTTGGATGTAATTGGTGTTTGTTTGAGTTTCAGCTTTGGAGGTCCTTTTTGCTTGGGCAGGTTACTGTTAAGGGCCTCCACATATGTGGGTTTAGTGCTACTATGTGTGGGTGTTGGTGGTGTGGGTTTAGAAGGGCTATGTGTTGCTTGAGGTATAGTGCAGGTGTTAACCTTCTCCTCTTGACTGTCTAGCACAATCTTGGGTGGAGAGAGCTTTGCTTCCAGTTTGGCTATGTCAGTGCATCTCTCGCAGGTTGTAGTGTTGGGTGGTAGGAGGAGAGGTTGTCTGTGTACATGAGGCAATTGCTGCATTGCCGCAGTATGCCCAGATTCACCAGGTGGACAGGAGAAATCACCAGAAGCTGACCCTTGGACATGCCTGGTTTGGTGGGGTTTTTTTTGTAAAGTACAAGATCTGTTTTCCTTTACCTTAGCAAGGTACTTTGCAATTATAAGCTGTTTAGTGCCTACGATTAATTTCTCATTATTAACAAGGAGAGTTGAGTGCTTGTATCAGTTTTGGACTTCCTAGTGCTTTCCAGCAGGTTTTAAAGCAAGTGCTAGTCACAGGGATGCTTAAAGGTAAGATGAAAAAAAAACTGGTTTATCCTAAACACTGCAGTGTGCACTATAGGAGTTAGATGTGAAAGCAGGTAACTTAAGTTTGACCTGTCTAAAAAGTTAAGTTTTAGTGGAGAGTCACTACAGCAAGATAGACTGAAAGGGGGTAATCACTTTCACAAAATGATAATTTTGTGCTTACTCACACAAGCCAGTAAAAACAGAGAGGGAATGAGATATATGGTCAAATTAACAGAAGGGGAAGGCAACTAGAAAGACAGTGGTGTATAAGAACACTACAGTAACCGGGTGGGAGGGTAGGGAAAAAAATTCTGTCTGACTAACAAGAGACAGAGCTGTGGTCTCTTTTCAAGTTTTAATATGCAGTTAAAAGCAGAATTCAAGTAAAAAACAAGGTAAATAAAACAAATCACAGTATTCAAAATAGAAAAAGGCAAAAAAGTAATACAACAAATAAAAGGCAAACTAACCTTTCCCTCACAGCAAAGTGTAGCAGAGTCTGGGTGAGCCTTTCTAGTAAATATATCACTGAAAACCAGAAAAACATGTACAAAGTCATGAGGTAAGCATTTTAGTAGAGAGTTCAAAGCCCTACAACCCCCATGGGGTCCTTCACATGGGTCTATATTATAACACCAAAGAGGCATTTAAGCAAACGCCTCTTCGTCGACATGTAAAGACGGATCCCACTAAAGCACGAATGGTCAAAACAGCAAATTCTTTCCCTGGGAAAGAATTAATTTGCTCAAACACACACACACACAAACACACACACAAACAAACAAACACACACACACACACACACACACACACACACACAGACACACACAGACACACACAGACACACTTACAAACATAACTATGTGGGGGGTTTTGCCCCCCACACCCCCCTAACTAAATATATCAACTCCAAGATCGCACTACAGTGGAGAAAAGGGCAACAGTTTGTAGTTGGCCAAGTACACCTTTGTCTTGTAAAGTATTCATCAAATCGCTTAAATCTGTTTCTATGAATACGTGTCACTCATTTGGTGTTCAATATTACGTTTTGACATTGTAATATAGACCCTTTCACACCACACCTATGCTACTATATCATTGGCTATATATATTTATCTAGCTAGCTAGCTACCTACCTATCTCTATATCTCTATCTATCTATCTATCTATCTATCTATCTATCTATCTATCTATCTATCTATCTATCTGTGTGTGTGTGTGTGTGTGTGTGTGTGTGTGTGTGTGTGTGTGTGTGTGTGTGTGTGTGTGTATACATATATATTCTAAGTCTGATATCACACAACAGTGGGAAAGAGACCATCTTCCTTCTCCCACTGTTAGGTGATCACACATAAAAAAGTGCAACAAACTGTTGTAGTGCTCAATGACAGAGTTATTGACTAATTAAGCTAACAATTTCAGATTTGAAGAAAATAACCTATGATCAAATAATGGTGACTATATACTTGCAGTTAAAGTACTGGTCAATTGCATAGGTTATTGAATCAGTAATTAGGTGCCACACATTGTCTCTTTAATACTAACTGACTCCTGTGCAGTGAGTTTGCAATTAAGTGGGAGATAAGGAATTTGACCTTTCCTCACTGATTTATAACAAATATAGAGTTGTGTATGAGTGAGCGTGCTTGCTTTAGGGCATTGAGGTTATGCTGTTTTATTGTATTCTGCGGAGTTAGTATGTGTGATTTTAGGTAAACAGCAAATATAAAATGTGTCCAGTTCTTTGCTGAGAATTTACCTGTGGCCATAACCAAACAAAAAATAGTGATATCTATAAATGGAACCAGCTGTGTTTCACTTAAATGCTTTTATCAGCCTTTCCAGCTAAGTTTTATTGGTGGAATTCCTTGTACTTCTCTACTTACAGATAACATTCACAGCTCCAGGGTTGCCTTTCTCTTTAAAGTTAGAACTGTTAAATCAGGACCAGAAGATCTTTTTGCTCCACAACTTAAAGTTGAATGGGGGCACTGGGGGCACTACAACAGAGGACAGCAACAGGTGCCAGAGTAGACAGCTACACCTCTCCTCTCAACTGAAAGATGTTGGCTGTCTGATTTAGCTTTACTACTCATAGATATTCTGACACTCTTCATAAAGTCAAAGCTGTTTCTGATCTCTTACTTTAATAAATAAATAAACTAAGCTTATGCAAAAATGTAATATTTCTGCCTGGATAGGGTTATGTTTATAAAGACCTTCCCCGGGATTCATGAAGCTCGGCGCAAGGCCGGCGTAAGGCCTGCGCCGACGGTGCATGGAATATCCGGCGCAGTAGCGCCATATACATATTAATGAGAGTGCACCGGAATCACAGACACGTGCGTAGTGTACGTGAGCGAGCCCAGGTAGGATGCGTCTGGAGGCGTGTCTAAGCCAGCATGAGGTGAGCAACCTAATGTGCTGACAGCCATGGTCCGCCCACAATAGTAATGGCAGCAGCCAGGTCCTGTGCAGAATGAAACGCATGTACAGTATGCAACATAGTCCCGTCCCAAATTAATGGAGAAGCAAATAGAAGCCACGAAGGCATAAGTGTACCCGTCCAAGGAGTAAAGGATACGCATAAGACCGCGTCGTCCCGCAATGCACTGTCAGTGTTTACACTCAGAGAAGGTGTACAGCCACATGTCAGCGCGCCGCACCGACATAGGAGCAGCGACTAAGGTCACCACCTGTCCCACTTTGGTTGGGGCAGTCACTCCATGGACAGTTGTGTCCCGAAAAAACGTATTAGAAATGGCTGACATGCTACGATTGTAGGACACAATGATATCCCGTATTTAATGTAATGGTAGCATGAATTGGTTATTTCTGTAACAGAAATACCTAAATGACACAAAAAACAGAATAAGCAAGGAAATTGCCACAATAATAAGCATATTATTTAGGCAAGCAAGTGAATTTCCATGCTATATAGTGACCGTTTGTATGTGTCGGCCTGTAAAGTCAGATGTGAGTCCCGGAAATATCCCAGATCGGAAAATGGAAAAGGTGGAAACCCCAGTAGCGACATGGGCATGGTCACCAGGGTTACCTGCTGTCCCAATGTGCCATGGACAGTCCCTGATTGGACAGTCGTGTCCCTGCAACAATCGTATAAATGGAAAATGACCTCCGATCCCCTGCCATGCAAATTCCCGCAATATACATGTAAATAGTAGCATAAAACATATACATTACGATATGGAACACAGACATGGCATACGAAAATAAATAAGGAACCCAAACGCTTACAGAATAAGCTCATAGTATGGCAAACAAGTGAAGTTCTGTCAACTGCACTAGCCCTGAGTATGTGTAGTCCTGCAAATTTCGAAGTGCCCATAACATGCCCCACTATGGGCA
>NC_056728.1:1899266405-1899338979 GCF_019279795.1 Protopterus annectens
CCTTTAAGACACTTTCCGACTGTGAGGCTGCTTGTTTTGCAGCTGCATCAGCTCGTCCTTACCTTTCCTAATGTTATCCTGTTGCTTTGTATGAGCTGCACATTTACAATTAGCTACTTTAGTGGGTAACTGAATGGAATCTAATGCATTCAAGATCTATTGCGCATGATTAATCGGTTTACCGGTGGATGTTATCATTCCCCTATTCTTCCACTGCTGCTCATAAACATGCACTGTAGAGACAACATACTGACTATCGGTATGAATGTCCACACATCTCTTTTTCGCTAGAGTGCAAGCACGTGTTAAAGCTATCAATTCTGCTGCTTGAGCAGACACGTTATGCTGCAGGGGTTGGGCTTCTACAATCTCATTATCAATAACTACTGCATAACCTACTTGATTCTTTCCTGTAGGACTCTTTCTACATGATCCGTACACATAAACTGTCACCTCTGCATCATCTAAGGGTATATCAGTGATATCCTGTCTGTGTAGAGTTATTTGCTCCATTTCCTGTAGGCAACTGTGTGGTGTGCCATACACAGGTGTCGGACGTGACGTTGATAGGTTTAATGTTGTACAACGTTCAATCACCATATGAGGTTGACTCAGGGGTATGGTCAAACAAGAAAGATGTCTAGCACGGGTCAGGAATGCTATTTTCTCTAGCAGCAAAATGATCGCAACTGCATGAGACACTCTCACAGTGAGAGGGTGGAATAATAACATTGATGCCGAGGCCTGTACTGCCATGGGTGCTGCAACAACTGCCTGTACACAATGTGGCACTGACCATGCCACTGTGTCCAACTGCGATGAGTAGTAAGCTATGGGGCGTTGCTTACTTCCATGCTGTTGCATCAAGACTGACGTCATATATCCCTGCTTACAATCTACAGTCTGAAAACATCTGTTATGATTATTCGGGAGACCTAAAACAGATGTTGAAGCTATCAATCGTTTTAGTCTGCAGAAAGCTGTTTCTGCTACTGGAATCCAGTGTAGTATATCTTGTGCTGCCATAGGTGTATTAAAGATTAAAGCAGACAATAGAGCAGATTCCAAAGCATTGTTTGGTAACCAGCTTCGACAAAAGTTAGTCGGCCCAAGAAGGACATCATTCCCTTCTTGGTAGTTGGCTTGGGTGCTTGTGAATTTGCTGCCTTCCTATCGTCATCTAATGTTCTACCCTCCTTGGATACCACATATCCCAGGTACTTGACCTGTATTCTCCGTAGTTGCAATTTATGCTTGCTTAATTTATGTCCCTGTTCTGCTGAATATTTCAATAATGCTAATGTATCTTCCCTACATTGCTGCTGGGTAGGGGCCGCAAGCAGAATATCATCCACATAAAGTAGAACTTGACTGGCCCCGGGTGGAGTAAACACTGGAATGTTGCTAGCCATCTCCTGTGCGAATATCGTTGGACTTTCACAGTATCCCTGCGATAGCCGGGTATGGCTGTATCTGTTACCCTGAATGTAAATGCAAAACAATACGGACTATCTGGATGTATAGGTATTGAAAAGGAAGCATAGCTTATATGTACCACGGTAAGATACTTCTGTGGTGGGTTAATAGCATTCAATATAGTGTGTGGGTTTGGCACCATCGGTACCCTAGGTATTATTACATGATTTACAGCTTGTAAATCCTGTACCATCCGCCATTCCCACTTTGCTTTTCTATCAGAAGATACAGGGGTATTGCATGGTGAATAGTGATTACTTTGTAGATGGGGAATTCCCTCTGTGACTTTCCAGATATCTTCTGGTGTCCATGGTCTATACACTAAGGGAGTTGGGTCCTGGCCTTCCTGTCCTGCATGAGGGTTCGGTACTTCAATTAATTGACAGATATCCTCACTCTGTTCTAGTGACTCTCTTCTTACTTGAGTGTCCCTAGGTATTTCTGAGTTTGGGATGTGGTTTCAATAGCTTCTCTTACATTTGGTCATTGTGATACCTCTGTTGCCACAGGATAACGTGGGGACTAGCCTGCTCTCCTGCTTCATATCCTGGATGTGGTATCGGAGGTGGTAGGGGGGGGGCTGTCGCTACTACTGTATTATTATCTTCTTTGTCTACGTATGATGCTTTCGCATTTTAGTGTTCTGTTCCCTTCGGTTCACTATCTCAATCCACCTATGTGCTTGAGGGATACCCAATTGTCGCTGTTTTTAGCCTGCACATCTTAGGGTTGCCACCTTTTCAAATGCACAAAGTGGGACATTAGTGTTAGGAACGTGGGATTTTGCAGGGCAAAACATACCCACGGCCAGTACAAAGGACAGCAATTCACTTTTTGCCAGAATAGCAACCTATTCTTGTAGCATTTGAGTTGCTTATTCTGTTTATTATGATATTTTGGTGTTTCAGATACAAAATAACTGTTTTATGCTACCATTAAAGAAGATATAGGAAATATTTTTGTCCTAAGATATCAGGACATTTGCCATTTGTTCAGTTTGTTTGCAGGACACAACTGGCCAAGAGGGACTGTCCCTCGCAAAGTGGGACAGGTGGTTACCCTAGAACATCTGCGTCACATTTTAAGTGATTCCAATGTTTCACTAACGATATTTTGTCCAATATACCATCAATGTCATATTTATTACCCCATTTTGCAGAATATCTCACATTATGTGCTCTCTGCAATTGCATATACTTCACATCACCCGTCAAACACGGATCTCACGATCTCTTAGTGCACTAATCTCCCATGTCTTCTACACGACTGTTACGTAACCCTTCTCTCGTACCACGTGATATCTCCTTCCCTGTATCCACTGTAGTGTCTACAATGACTATTTACTCTACTCTGTGTTCCCCTGATCTATGTCCAAATTTAAAACTACTTGGATTGGTCTTCGACCTGCTATCACAACTGTTAACAGAAACACAATGTAGCCTGGTCCATGATCTACAATAGAGACAAAGAGGCAAACTCTCCTTACCTGAGCCTCCTGTTTATGACTGCACGTTTTCTTCTTGGGATCCAGTTTTCCGCTTTTCAGCCACAGATCAGACAGTGGACAGCCTCTTTACACACAACAATTCAGTCGGAGGTCTTTTCACTCAAGAAGAACCATTTAGGCAAATTCTCCTGCGCAGATGTCTAACCACCCATGCACTCTGACCTGTAGCTTACCAAGGGAATTCCGGCTAAGAAGGACCACAATGTCAAATAAGTTGTTAAAACCAGACTGTAGAAATCAGTAGGCTTTTCTAAGTGACAGTCAATAACACAGGAAGCTCGGGTTCACAACGTTTTAGTAGTGTACACAGGCAGGCAAAAAACTATACAGTCCAAGTATGAGAGTTTTGCCTGACTCTATACAGTAAGCAATTTCTTTATATAGTGTTTACAATCATCTTTTGCCCACCTTACTGACGTGGTCAGTCACAGGGCATTTCCATCACTATGGTCCGCAATATTCTATTCATACGAGGGTGCTGAGGTCATGCTTTTAAAATGTTTTCCCATGAGAATAACACAGCCTTGCAAGGTACCTGGTCAATTACAGTGTCCTTCTGTAATTGTTGCTGTTTCAAGGACCCTGGACTGTTCCGATACAATAGTCAGTTCATTTCTTAATACGTTCCTTTGTCTCTTTGGTAAGGAGTTGTACTCTATCTTCGATAGAGCTCACAAGGCCATCCTCCTCAGTGGAAGGGAAGATGTTATACATGTACATACATTTATTTTTCTGTAACCCAGCAGATAATTAATGCTGAGAGACATAAGCCTGCTGAACTGGTTACTGCCAGGGTCAGAGTTCGATCACACTGCAGCTAAGCTTCACCAATTACATGCATGATCATTTCTACTGCCATATTGTACAGTACAATTCAATGCATTATATAGTATTTTGCTTCTAAACAGGCACTTCATATGTGTTTCTATATATATTTTTCTAACAACATCCATCCGGCCATATGCATGTTGTTCCGTCCTTTACCTTCACCGTGGGTGTTTGGCCGTCCAGCAACGCTACTCTCCACATGTGATGTCCCACCTTCCCCTGTTAGGACGTCCTGTTTGGTAGGCACATGTTCCGCTATATGTGTTTGACTTGTCTGCATAGCTAATCATCGGTGCGGTGGTTCAACATCCCGACTTGTCCACATGTGTACAGTTATGTGCACCGTGGCGTGTGCAAACCTATAGGGTTTGGACGGGTACATACCACATGCGGGATGTACACATTCTGCAGACACATTCACATGCAGCCATTTCCATATCTGTACCTGAGGTGGTTTGGTGACATGTGGGGTACATATTTGCCCGCGTGGCACTGCCTAAAACAATACTTCTTACCACATTTCAGGTATGCCCATTGTGTGTAGGTGTGTAGCTGCACAAGGCTGCTAGCTGGTTTGGGTGCACAGGCGTACATGGGTGGGACTTACATGCTACAATGGGGCTATTGTGTATTACATTTGCATGCATGGGTTCTGCTTCTGGATATTACGCTTAGACATACGCCGTCCTGTGTATGCGACAAACACGTTGCTGGGTGTGGGACATGTTGCTATGCACATGTTTGCCTGTGTTTAGGGTATCTTGGTTCCTTCCTGTTGTTATGTCGACACGGCTACCCGGCTGTGTACTCTCACTACTGCTTGTGACCATTATGGTTGCCACCTTTTCCAATGCCCATAGTGGGACATCTTTTGTGGAAACATCGGATTTTGCAGGACAACACATACCCACAGCAAGTAGAGATGACAGAACTTCACATTTTTGCCATAATATACGCTTATTCTCATAGCATTTGGGTTCCTTATTAGGTTTCTTATGCCATGTATGTGTTTCATATACAAAATATATGTTTTATGCTACTATTACAGGTATATTGAGGGAATATTTTTGCTCGGAAATCTCAGGTCATTTGCCATTTTTCGATATTTGGCGGGACACAACTGTCAAATGAGGGACTGTCCATAGCAATGTGGGACAGCTGGTAACCCTGGTGACCATGCCCATGTCGCTACTAGGGTTGCCACCTTTTCCAATAGCCAAGGTGGGACATTTTCGGGACTCACATCAGATTCTACAGGCCGACACATACCCACGGTCAGTACATAGCATAGAACTTAACTTGTTTGCCTAGATAAAAGCTTATTCTTGTAGCAGTTTGGTTGCTTATTCTGTTTCTTGTGACATTTAGGTATTTTAGTTGCGGAAATAACTATTTTATGCGACCATTACATAAAATACGGGATATAATTATGTCCTACAATCTTAGCACATTTGCCGTTTTTAATATTTTTTATCGGGACACAACTGCCCATAGAGGGACTGCCCCTCGCAAAGTGGGACAGGTGGTAACCTTAGTCGCTACTCCTATGTCGGTGCGCTGACATGCTGCGGTACACCTTCTCTGGGTATGCCCACTGACGGTGCATTGCGGGACGAACACGGTGTTACGCATATCCTTTGTTCCTTGGACGGGTACACTTAGGGCTTCGTGGGTTGTGTTTGCTTCTCCTTTTGTTGGGCCGGGTACTATGTTGCATACTCTGCGTGCGTTTCATTCTGCACGGGCCCTGGCTGGTGACATTACTATTATGGGCGGACTGTGGCAGTCAGCACTTTAGGTTGCTCATCGCCTGCCAGCTTAGCCACGCCTCCGGACGCATCCTACTTGGGCTCGCTCACGTACACTACGCACGTGTCTGTGGTTGCGGCGTGCACTCATTACTATGCATATGGCGCTACTACGCCGACTATTCACTGCACCGCCGGCGCAGGCCTTACACCAGCCTTACGCCGAGCTTCATGAATCCCGGGGATAGTATCTACTTTATTATTATCTATTGTTTCATAAGCAGCATCAAGCTTTACTAATTTTCACCCAGCTCAGCTCTTTAAACTTACATAGACCAATTATAAAATTGCTATATTTGCTACCAACTCTCTTACAGAAAACACCACTGCATAGCTAACAATAAATCTGACTGACTGGATTTCCCAAATGTTTTTATATTCCTTCACTTACAACATGCCAAAAAGATTTTATGCACTTGTAAGTATTGCTTTTTCTTTTTTTTTTAATTTCTCCAAATCATTTTGGTTTCTAATACCATGACAGGAATGACTCCATTCCTAAGTCAAACTATGGTTAAAGTTCATGACATTAGTATTGTTTCACTCTTTGATGTCGGACAAAAATGCTCTTTGCAGCACCCACAATATGCCCAGTAATGACTCCTTCTGTAATTTGTATGGAGTTACATGTATTGGTAGCATATCTCAATGTGATTGTAGATTCTTTTTTTATAAAACCCGGTGTTCCTACTACTATTGGAACTAGCTGGGTATCTTTCTTCCACATTGCTCTCATTTCTGCTTGTAAATCTCAATATTTTATAACTTTGGTCTCTCTGTGCACAGGACACTAGTCACTGGGTGTGGCAATTTCAATGATCAATGTTATTTTTGTCTTCTTTTCTTGGACCACTACATCTGGTTTTCTAGCATCTATCTTTCAAACTGTTAGTAATGGATGATCCTATGTGATGAAGACTTCAACATTTCTGTGATGCTTTGTGGCTCATGTTTTCAGTGTTTTTCAGCCACTTCAATACCATAATGTTTACACAATCCCCAGTGCAGCAGTCTCACCATATTATTATGCCTTTCAGTATACAGTCCTTCTGCCATTAGTATGTCGCAACCAGCAACAAGGTGTGCAACTGTTTCCAGTTCTGTTTTGCAAAACCTACATTTGTCTGTTTCTCTCACATCTTCAATGGACTTTGTAAACCAACGTGTACGTAGCCCACTATCTTGTGCCAACAGTATTAACCTTCATCTCTTGGTTTAAATTCACCTCTCTTTAACTATCGCTGCATTCTTTCCTGATCAACATGAGGTTCTTCCAGATGTTTTCTATGCTTGCAACTATATTTATACTTTTTCCACATTTCTTGCCTTCTCATCTGTTCCTTCACCTTATATTCTTTCTTTTGTTTTTTGGCACATGCAGTTGCTACCTGGTTTTTATCTACTTCTGGTATGATTTCCATTCCTGCTTGATGCCTATATGCTTCTGCTAGATTAAACAGAGAAGTCATTTTAGATTTATTCTCCTCATGTTTCAAAGCTTTCACTATGTTTGGGTCTTGTGAGGTCAGCAGATATGTGTGGAGTCCCACGGTTGCAGAACCTTACACGTAATCAATTTCAAGGAGGACCTACCTCCTTCAGAACAGGGAATATACTATATAATCTTGGTATGCACTGATTTTTATAAATCATTTGATGAGCATGAAGCATCCTTCTTGTTTTCCTATCTAATCTATCCAACACGATTTGGGGCCAGTCAATCACTCCAAAACTGTAAGTTAGGACAGGAAGATCAAATTGGTTTATACCTTGGATTTTGTTCCTTGGTGTCAGTGTTGTTTTCAGGATTAATTTAAGTCTTCTGCAATATTCCTTATTAAGTTTTCTTCGCATCTGTTCATGTTTTATTGTTGATCCTTCATCAATTCCCGAATACACTCCCTCTTGCTCAAGTTCTTTGTCACGTTTTTGTCCCAAACTGATGTTTTCCTGGTGTTGCAGTTGTCCGGCTTTAAAAGTTGCTTTTGCACATTTATCAAGACCAAAGTACATTCTTATGTCATTTGAAAAGGTTTTGACAACTTGCAGTTGTACTTTCAGTTCCTCATCTGATGAGCTATACAGTTTGAAATCAGCGACAAAGACAAGATTTTAGAAGTCTTTACACTTTGTTGTTTTCCTAGGAGCCAAATTATAGCCATGGCCTAAGCTGTTAAGTAGATGGCTTAATGGGTTAAGAGTAAGGCAAAATAGCAGTGGTGACAGAGAGTCACCCTGGAATATCCCCCTTTGAATTTTTATCCCTGGGATAATAAATTGTCCTTTATCATGGCTTAATTGCAAAGTGGACTGCCACTGTTTCATGGTCATCATAATGTAGTCGACCAGTGTAAGATCTATCTTATACATTTTTATGCACTCTTTTATCCATGAATGTTGGATACTATAAAATGCTGTTTTGTAGTCAATCCATGCCTTAGATTCTCCCCCTTTTTGCAATTCTACACTATGAATTTATTTAATGACAAATGATCCTTTGTTCTGTATGACTTTCTTTTATTGCCCTTTTGTTCTACTCTCATAATTGAGTTTTCTTCTAAGTGACTATAAACTCTGTCAGCATCAATTCCCATGTATAGTTTATATGTCGTCGGAAAGCAAGTTATTGGTCTATAATTATTAGGGTAGCTTGCAGGTTCACTCTTAAGTAGGAGCATTGTTTTTCCTGTTATTAGCCAGGTTGTTGTCTATTCAGGGTGTGCATATAAATAATTCTTACTTATGGCTTAATCTTCATGCAAATATGTTAATACTTTCAACCAGAAGTTAGGTACTGCATCTGGGTCAAGGGTTTTTCCAATTAGAGGCTTTTCTTAACTTTGTTTCAATCTCTCTGGTTGTTACTTCATCCCATTTCATATCCTGTAGCTTTAAACTTCTTATTCTTTCTTTTACTTCTTCTATCCAATTAGCATCTTTGTTATGTTCCACAGGATCTTCATAGATACTTCTCCAAAATGTATCTATTTCTTCTTTTTTTGGTGCTCTTTCAATTCCTTTTACCTTATTTCCCAGTTCTCTATAAATTTTTTGGGTAATCAATAAATTGCTTATTTTGTACTTTTCCTTTATATTTGTCTATGGATCTTGTAAGTTTTTCCACCTGTGCTGAGATTTTTAGTTTGTTATCTGCGATAGTGCATGATATGTCCTTATCTGATTTAATACCGTGCATTGCTTTTATCACATCTGTCTTTCTGAGTATTTTTGCTGATGTGTTCCCTCTTCAATACACTTGCAATAGTGACACTTCTTGTCTTAGTTGCTTTATAGTTTTCTCTATTCAATACTTCCATGATGGTATTTGATTTCTCCCCTTTGTCTCCTTCGCTACCCCGTGGTCTTGTGGTAGAACATTATCAGTTATTAATTTAGCTGCACAGTAATATATCATGTTTACTGTTGTTATATCGCATGGATCTCTGTGGACAGTCCTAATTACTGTGTTCATTTGTTTAAACAAACTTCTGACTTTTTTGGTTTTATTAATTTTCTGCAGTCTATTTCTTTCATTGATCTTAATATGTCTATATATCTCTATTAAGTCAAGCAACTCTTCTCTTAGCTCGGTTTCTTCTAGACTGAGGGCACATTTTTTGTTTTCCATTTTTAAATAAATAAAAATAAAAATAAAAAATCTTCCTGTGGCACATTCTCTTCAATTTCATCCTGTGCCATCTGTTGCTCTGTCATATGAGAACCAACTGATTGACCTATCACTCCTCAACATTAACTGTGTCAGAGTTTCCACAATTTCCTGTCCTTGCCTTCAGGTGGATGTTTATAATGGTTTTCTGTGGAAGGCTCCAAAATATATTCATATGGCACCTGACCAATTGCTTCCCATGCCACTGGCTTCCCCTTAATTTGGAATTCCATTGTTCTGTCCTGTTGTGGTGCTTTCTGAATTAGATTTTCTACACTGAATACTTTCACTTTGGAGGTTCATAGGTTCATAGGTTCATGCTAGGCTATCTGCCCTAGGGCATTTATAAGCCTAGCCAGAGTGTGTTTGGCTTTCGCCACCCATTTTAAATTAATTTTCCTATGCCCTTTTTCGAGGTTAGTATACTGTGCCTCTGTCTAACAGTGACACAGAAGTGATACCCGGGGTAAACCTACGATTTCCCATCCACTCATCAAGATTCCTCTTGAAGAGAGTCAATGAGGGACTCTGCCTAACCTGGACTGGGATTTTATTCCAGAGTGAAGGGAGCCTCTGAGTTATGAATCTGTCCCTCCAGCATGTCCTATTTATTTCAATGCTGAGGTTCAAGTCTCTCGAGTGTGTAACTCGATGGGATTTGGATTTTCTGAGGTGCAGCATGTCCATTAATTCCGGGTTGGACATGGCTTTATACGTCAGGCACAGATCACCTCTGAGCAGGCAGTATGCCACTGAGTAGAGCTGGAGTTTCTTTAACTGGGCAGCATATGGCATCTGTTTGAGCCCTTTGATCCTCTTGGTGAGGTACTTTTGGGGTCTTTCCAGTTGCTGCAGGTGTCTGGTAAGGTACATCCCAAAACGGGCATTGTACTCAATTATGGGCCTGATGAGGGATGAGTAAAGAGGCACGATGACCTCCCCTGATTTAGATGTGAATCCCTTCATGATTAGGTGGGTTATATAAAATGTTTTTCTAACAACTTTGGCCACATGGTTGTCAAATGAGAGATTGCTATCAACTTGGGTCCCCAAGTCCCTAATTACTTATTCTGTAATTAATGGATTACCACCTATGTGGTAATTTGTGGGCACTTTGTTTTTGCCAAAGGGGATGACTATACACTTTTTGGCATTTAGCTTGAGGCCATGGCTCTGGCACCAGTTGTCTGTTTCTATGAGACCCTTTTGGAGGATGCTTGTGTAGGCTGGAGAGTCGATTATGGCACACAGTTTGCAGTCATCTGTGAACTTGGTCAGTGACAGTCCCTCTGTGTTGGCCTGTACCTCCGAGAAATATATACTGAACAAGAGAGGTCCCAGGACTGAGCCTTGTGGGATGCCACTTGTAACTGGTTTGGAGTCTGACATGGCACCAGCAATTCTTTGAGCCAGTTTGCAACCCATCTAGTGACATAGGGGTTTATATTTAAGCTGGTGAGCTTATCTATAATGCCCGAGTGGGGTATTGTATCGAAGGCTTTTGTGAGGACCAGGTAGGCTGTGTGGACCACCTTCCCCTCGTCAATGGCCTTGGTGACTGTTTCAAAGAAATTGACCAGGTTTAAGAGGCAGGATCTGCCCTTAACAAAGCCGAACTGGGTAGGATCCAGTGTCTGTAGGTCCCCAATATCTTTATTTATGAGGTCCATGATGATCCTTTCCATAGCTTTGCAGACCAAGCTAGTCAGGCTTATGGGGCGATAGTTTCCAGGATCCGTCGAGGCACCACCTTTGTGGAGAGGGACCACTGTTGCTGTACGCCACTCTTTAGGTACATATCCTGTAGTAAGGCTGAGATTGAACAGTAGCTTTATGTTTGGGTTTAGCTCTTCTTGGAGTTCATGTAGGATGTAGCCTGGGACACCGTCTGGTCCCATTGATGCTGTGTTTTTTGCTTTGGAGAGGGCGGCTCTTACCTGAGCATCTGAGATGTCAGGGGGGCAGCACTCTGCTGGGATAGATATTTGCCCTTTTGGTGGGGATGGGGGGGAGAGAAGTTTGCGCTGAACCTGTCAGCTAGGATGTTGGCAATGTCTGTGGGTTTGGTGTATTTTTTGTCATTTTGGACTAATTCTGAGCATATCTGGGAATTCCCACCCAGGTTCCTAACATAACTAAAGAAAGACTTGTGATTATCCTTACTGTCCTGTGCAATTTTTCTCTCGAAGCTGCCTTAGATGATTTTATGAGTGCCCGTAGTTTTTTGCTAATACTGATCAGAGATGCCTTCCCTTTTTGGGATTTTGCTCTATCATGTAGTAGCTTCCTCCTTCTATTGTATAGTTTATTTATGGCTGGGGTCCACCAGACAGGACGTCTGCCTTTGGAGGATTGGGTCTTGGTTTTATTTGGGATTGGATGATCCATACATTCCTGAAGGTGTTCATAGAATGCATTTATAAAGGATTCTGTGGTCTGGGCTGTATTTTCCACAGGCCCGGGGGTTTTGAAGGATTCCACCTCGGTTTTGAGGAGTGTGAAATTTGCTTTAGAGAAGTTTTTCACTGTGGTTTTCTGGGCAGGGGGTGGGGTCGGGATGTGAATATCCAGTGAGATTAGTTTATGGTCTGATCTTACCAGTGAGGGATACACTTCTGGTCTGGAGCATAGAGTCCCCATGTTGGTGATGATCATGTCCAGTATGTTTTCCCCTCTTGTGGGAGTGGTAACAAGTTGCTCCATAGCATTTGAGTTTATAAATTCTAGGAACCTTTGGGCTAGGGTGTTGGAGCTAGAGTAATGCTCCCAGTCTATGTTTGGGTAGTTGAAGTCGCCCAATATAATGGTGTTTGGAGAGACCTTCATATTTTCCAGTGTTCTCAGGTAGGCCAAGTGGGGTTCTTGGGTTTGGGAGGGTGGTCTGTAGCAGGCTATAAACTGGAATGCAGTTTTACCCACTGTTAGTTGCACATGGATAGTCTCTGATGCTTCATGCTGTGCCACCAACCTGGACGTGTGGGTATCTTTGACGAATATTGATACTCCCCCTCCTTTTGTGGTTCGGTCCAAGTTTTGGGGGCGAAAAGCATGGAATGAGGTATAACCTGGTAGTGCTGGGGTGCTCTCAGGAGCCTTGAACCAGGTTTCTGTTACTGAACAGATATTGATGTTCTCCATGCTAATGAGAGTTTCGAGTGCGTGCTTCTTGAGGTTTAGACTTCTGGCGTTGAGTAGCATTACTCTTAGTTTCTTATCCCTTGTGATACCTATGGAGGTGGATTTGTCTTTTGAGCCTTGCCTAAAAAAGGCACTATGGGGGTAGCAAGAGCCTTTGCCAATATCCGAAAGCCCAGGGGTGACAGGTGCAAGCCGTCCCTTGTGAAGCATCGTGGCTTGTCGAGCATGTCAACCCAGGCTGACAGGCATTGGATCCCCTTTGAATGACACCAATACTTAAGACAATTGTTGAAATTGATCATCTTGTCTTCATATTGTGGCATCATTCTTGGTGAGGGTAAGATGCTACTCAATGTCAGGGTCATACCGGCCTGGGCTTCATGCTCAGAGAGCTCCTCTATCTCTCTTTTCATGTAGTCCAGGGAGGTACGTCTCAGGTCATTCACACCAGCATGGATAATGACTGAGTCATATTTGTACTTGCCTTGGAGTGACCTGAGTGCTTGTGTTATGTGGCGGATCCTAGCGCCCGACAGGCAGCTCACCGTGACCTTCTCCTTGTTCAGCCTGGTGAGCGGGACGTCAGTGTGCCTAACGATAGAGTCACCTATTACAAGTGTATCAGGTGTGTTGTTTAGCCTTAAGGGTTGTGACTTTTTGGCACACTGGCTTTGTGAGCTATGTGTTGCATGTGTTTTGTTTTGGGGTAGCGTTTGCTTGGGTGTCTGCTTTGGAGGTCTCTGCTGCTTAGGCAGATTTTTATTTAGAGCCTCCGAGTATGTTTTTGTGTGTTTATGTGTTTGGTTTGATGTCGTGGTAGGTCTATGTGAGACTGGCATTGTATTGAGTGTGGTTTCCTTCTCCTCCTGACTGGTTATGCCAGTATTGAGTTGAGAGAGCTTAGCCTCCAGTTTGGCTATATGGTTGCATCTCTCACATGTGTTGGAATTTGTTGGGAGGAGGAGAGGGTTGTCTGTGTACATGAGGCAGTTGTAACATTGCCTCAAGATTCCCAGATTCACCAGCTGGACCGGAGAGGAGATTGACAACTGACCTTTGGACATGCTAGAATAGTATTGGGAATTCCTTTATAATTAAAAAAAAGAGCCAATGGGAAACAAGGTACTCAAGGGGAGTTTGTGAGGGTGTAGTGCTTTTAATTATTTAGTGCTGACATATAATTGCTTTAGTGAGCAAGTGCCAGGTAACTTAAATGCAATGTGTTACAGGTAACTTAAATGCAAAAACGACAAACAGCAACTTTCTTTCAAGTGAAACAAAGAAATAAGTACAGTAAGAAATGCAGATATCACTAGGGATCCACAGAAGCGCTGAAACGCCACGTTTTAGGTGGAATTAGCGTTTCAGGGAAATAACAAGCAAACAAACAACAAGCATACAAACAAAGCCAGATTCAGCAGGCCTGGATGTAGTCTATGCTACAGCAAACAAGGTGTACCAATTTCAGTAAGAAACAGTTCAAATATGCAGGCACTATAAGTCTTTAACCAGAAATTCCCAGCTCAGAAGGGCAGAGTCCAGCCTCTCCTCCCACAAGAGTGCAGACCACGAACCTCCTTAATTTAAAATAACTGGCCTGAAGCCCAAGTGCTTAAACCAGAACTAATACACTTTTAGAATAGCAGACACTGAGCCCTCAATCAGCAGTTCCCAACTTAGAAGGACGTAAGCTACCTGTCCTGCCACCACAGTGCAGGCCACAAACATTCCTAATGTAAAACAACTGGTCTGAAGCCCAAGTGCTTAATCCAAAAGACTTAAAATGATAGCTACACTTTAATCAAATTACTACCAAGCAGTAATAAATACAACTGAATACTTTAAAGAATGCCTGAATTAGTGCTCAAGTTATACAAACAAAGCTAGATTCAGCAGGCCTGGATCTAGTCTATGCTACAGCAAACAAGGTGTACCAATTTCAGTAAGAAGCAGTTCAAATATGCAGGCACTATAAGCCTTTAACCATAAATTCTCAGCTCAGAAGGGCAGAGTCCAGCCTCTCCTCCCACAAGAGTGCAGACCACAAACCCTCTTAATGTAAAATAACTGGCCTGAAGCCCAGGTGCTTAAACCAGAATTAATACAATTTTAGAATAACAGACACTAAGCCCTCAATCAGCAGTTCCCAACTTAGAAGGATGTAAGCTACCTGTTCTGCCACTACAGTGCAGACCACAAACCTTCTTAATGTAAAACAACTGGTCTGAAGCCCAAGTGCTTAAACTAAAAGGCTTAGAATGAGTTACACCAAGCAGTAATAAATACAATTGAGTACTTTTAAGATGACTCAAAAGCAAAATAAAGTAGGAAGAAACACAAATACAGTAAAAGCAGATAAATTTTTTTTTTTTGAGTGAGCAAATGAGATGGGCCCAGGAGTTACAGGACAGAAACAAGTGCAAACGCAGGCCTTCAAATCAGAAAGTTGAGAGAGATGGAAGACCGCCCAAACAGCCAATAACTACAAATTCTGGGCCAGAAGCACTCCTTATGTGGTAGACAGGTTACCTAATGCTTACCACTCCCACTGATAAGCTAGAAGGCTTCCCTCCAACACAAAAAGGCTTGAGGGGCTCAGAAGCTTACAAACAGTCCTGGATACAGCAAATCTGTATCTGGAACACTAATTACAGGAAAGGTAGGAAACAGGCTTACAATTTTATTTTTTTTCAGAAAAGTAGCAAAAACAGTAGTAAAAACAATTCACATGCAGTGCAAGCTGGCACACTTGAGTATGTAGCAATATTAGTCATCACACAGTTTGAAAAAAAGGTACTTCATGACTTCAGTTTCTGTTTCTTTGACTTCTCCACTACTTATCTCCTTTTCTACTTTTCGTCTTTGTCTTCTTATTTTTTGTATTATAAAGTTTTCAATGTCTGGATTCCTTTGCTTGTATTTCTCTTCAAAGATCTTTGGTGCTGCTCTTTTTGTATTGATTAGTTTTGCTTTCTCCATTGCATAGATATTGTACCATATTAAATCTCTTTTTCTTTCCCATGTCCATATTTTTTTTCAGATGTCTCCTGATCTTCCTGTTTCTCCATACTATGGGGACTCATTCCATCATGCTGGGATGTAACCAGTGTTAGACCTTCTACATCAAATCCTTCACTTTGCAGGCATTACATAACTTCAACTTCTATTTTTTTAACTCCTACTTCATTAATCTTCTTTTCTACATTTCCTCTTTGTGATATTATTTTATTTATTGTGAAATGTTCCATATATGGATGCCTTTCCCTATATTTCTCTTTGAATATCTTTGGGGCTGCCTTCTTTATGTTGATTAATTTGGCTTTCGCCTTTGCATAAATATTGCACCATATTAAATCTCTCTTTCTTTACAATGTACATATTTCTTTTTTATGCTTTTCAAAAATATCTATATTTAGTTGTTTACATTTTTTACTTCTTCAGATGCTTCTTTTTCAAAGCAGATCAAAGTTCCTGGTCTATATACTGTTTTTCAAAAATATGTTGTATTAATGACCCCACATTTATATTTGAAACTTCTGACAGTTTTTCTTGCGGAAGTATTTTTCTTTCCTCTAACGTTTCTCTTAATCCTTTTGAATATCTTATGTATGGAAATTCTGGGCTTTTTGCACAATAATAATAGTACATAATTTATTTCTTGTCCTAAATAGTCCACTCTATCATCTTTATGGCTCTTCTTTGGCTTATCAATTTTTGTGATTTCTGTGGACTGCTACTTCCTTCTACAGCAGGGGGCCATCATCCCCCTCGTCCTGTGCCTGGCCCCATTGTAGGAATTTTTCTGTATTTTGAGGATTCTACACTGTCATTTTTTCCAGTCCTGGCACCAGTACACCTACCTGGATTGGGTACTTTTTTTCATCCTGGGTCTCGTGCACCCAGCTATCTTTTTTAATTTTTGACCTACTTCTGTCCATGATATATATGCTATACAAATACAGTCTATACATCAGTGTCACATTGGTGAGATTATATAGAAAACAGTGTCCACCTTATGTAGGTACTCACCAAGACTTGAAGATTAATTCAATTTCAACACTTCTACTCTCCTTTGCTTGCTGACTTTTCATCTCTCCATTATTTTTGTAACTCTTCTCATGTTCTGGTACAAACCCATGCATTAATTAAGATCCTTTGATAAATTCCTATCTAATGTTATTATCTCTCACACCTCCCAATGAAATACTCTGTACTCCTGCTATTTAGCCAAGGCGTGGACCTCTTTCCCATTATACTACTAATCTCATCCAATTGAAATGTAAAGTAAAAGATCCCCTGCTAGGTATTTATTCCTGCCACTGCCCTACTTCACCAGGTATCCTCCTACAGAGTATCCCTAATTACTTTCTTTTTGTAACTTTTCTTGCACTTCTATATTATAGAAAATATTTTATACCTCAACTAACTATGTTTTTTTCATTTATCTTTTTTTTTTTTTATGGTTTGATAAACAACTCTATTCTTTGGTGCTGGCATCTGGTCTTCATCAACTAATTTCTTCCATCCTTATCTGTGTCTACTTTTTCAGCTCATCTTTGGTACTTCCTTGCTCAGATTTTTTTTCCATTTTTAATCCTGTTTTATTTTTATATGTTGTATAACTCTCGGACAAATTTATTCAATGGTACTTTTTTTCTGTGTTAAGAATGTGCATTTGTTAATTATTAAATTTTGTGTGGAGCTTTTCTCCCTTGACATCCACTGAAAAGGGGCAATGCCCAGTCAGACGTTCCTATTAAACATACGCAATAAACAAATAATGAAAAAATGCTTCTCTATAGCATAAAGCTTCCTTTCTTAATTTATATAGTGTTACAATATAAATGTAGAAATATGGATGAGATTTCCTACCACACCCTTGTATCTACGTTTCCTCCTTACAAAGTACTAACATTTTAGACAAGCATGCAATAAATATTATTATGAATGTGGGGTTCCACGTTCTTCCAGAATTTAAAAAGTGTAGCTAATAAAACCAATAGAGTAACTCTTACCCAAGTAAAGACCATCCCTTTTAATGTAACGCCCTGACACAGAATCTGTAATAACCAGCAATGAACATCCCTAACATGTAGCAGAGAAATACATTTTGCCCCTTTAATTTTGAAATCTTGTCCAGCATCCACTTTCAGATCTATTTTATTTTACTACATTTTCATACCATGTAAATATAATTATAACTCACAATACCACATCACCAACACCTAGGCTCATATTTTTTTTTCTGTATAACTTAGTCTGTTATGAGAGTAACACCATGCATGGATAAGCTTATATAAACTATATAAGGTAAGTAGAATTATTATCCACATCATTCTATCTCTCTACTTGTTTATTGGTTATTGACAGTAAGCATATAATTATGATATGTCAATGTCTTTCCCATTAGGCTTCTCACCAGGCTAAGAGACTTTGATAACATTTTTAATATTGAGTGTGCAGTTACCATTTGCACTATTTTTAGTGCTAAAATAGAGAATTTAGATTTGTTTACTTATTTAGATTTAGTTAAATTTAACTTTGTGAGACACCATGCACAGCCTAGTACAGTAACAAATATTTTGAATTCAAATTTTCCATGTGAAAGACTACAGAGAAAACTCCCTGGTACACACTTGTGCAAAGTGCAACTTCTTTTGTGTTGAGGCGCACATCTCTACAAGTGCAAGTAACAGCTTATTAGCCAGAAATTAACCCCTCTTAGGTTCATAGATTCATATCTGATTACTAGGCTAATAGTGCAAGAGCCTGTACATGCCTAGCTAATAATACGTGAGATTTGATAATATAATATCTTAACTCCTCAGATCTACGATGGGGTAGTATTGGGATAGTGGATCGTTGGGTCTTGGAGCCCTGAGTCATTTTACAGATTGCCTCTGTCCATAAGGGACATGGGCAGTACCCCAGGAGTGAATTTACGATTTTTCATTCGTTTATTCAAATTCTTTTTGAAGAGCAAGGGACAGGCTTTATTTTATGAAGATGGGAAGTCTATTCCATAGAAGAGGTCACCTTTGGGATATGAATCTGTTTCTCCAGGAAGTTCTGTTAGAGTCACAAATAAGGTTCAGGTCCATGGAACGTGTAACCATCATATAACTTTTCTTGCGAATATGTAATATTTTCATCAGGGCTAGATCAGAGAATACCTTGTAGGTCAGGCATTAAGTCATCTCTCAATAAACAATATGAGATGGAGTAAAAGGATAGGGCCTTTAGCTGGTCCTCATATACCAAACAGGAGGGGCTCCAACATCAAGCCCTGTAGGGCACTGATAATAACAGGTTTCTTATCAGAAGTGTGTTTGCCTATCTGGACAGCATGTATCCAGTCAGTGAACCAGATTGCTATATACCTGATGATGTAGAGGTTTATGCCTAACTCAATAAGTTTATCTATGATCCCTGAGTGGGGAAATGTATCAAAAGCTTTGGCCAGTTCTAGATAAGCAGCATGTACTGTTTCACCCAAATCCATGGCCTTGGTGAATTTCTCAAAGAAGTCCACCAGATTGACCAGTAAGACCTCCCTTTGACAAAGCCAAATTGGGTCTGGTTCAGTGTTGGATATTTTCTATCTTGTTATTGATCAGATCCATGATAATTTCCTCCATGCCCTTACATATAAGACTGGTCAAATTTATGCATCTGTAGTTCCCTTGGTCAGTTGATGCCCCCCCCCCCTTGTGAAGATGGACAAGTGTTGCAGTCCTCCATTCCTCTGGTGCAAAGTACATCCAGAAGTTGTGGTTAAAGAGGGTTCTAGTGTCCCTGATAATTTCTGTTTTAAGCTATTTAAGATGCATTCTGGACTACTGTTGGGACCCATGAAGACTGTGTTTTTGGCTTTAGCAAGAGCAGTAAGGACCTGTTCCCTTGTAATGACCAGTGGGGAGGTGGTTGCAGGTATTTCTTTGGGTGTGTGTAGGAGGTGATAGAGGGGGTTTGAACTGAACTTGTTGGCCAGCAGGTTTGGTAAATTTTCAGGCTGTGTGTAAGTGCTCATGATTAACCTGTCACTTTGCTAAGAGCATCCTATGAGATTATGAACATAATTAAAAAAAAAGTCTTATGGTTATCTTTTAGCTTAGAAGCTATATTTGCCTTGTAGTTTGCTTTGGCATATTTGACCAGCACTCTGATTTGTTTGTTTAGACCAGTGAATGTCTTTTTTGCACTGTTTTGTCTGTTTTTTCTTGGCTTTGAAGAAGTTTTTTTTCCCTTTTGTCTTGTACCATATATGTCATAGATTGATATATTCATAGACTGTTACTAGGCTAATGACATGAGTGGGCCTTTCTAGACCTAGCCAAGTTTTTCCAAAAGAGTAATGATGTCCTGTATCCAAATAGGATATCGAGGGCCACACATTTATAGGCTACTTCTGCCCATAAGGAGTATGGGTGCCAGGCCCGGTGTAAATTTCCAGTTCCCCATCCACTGGTCTAGGTTGCACTTAAACTGGGTTATTAACTCAAATTCATATGAATGGAAAGCCTGTTCCATAAGAGGGGCAGTCTCCTTTGGAATAAAGTATGAATTAAGACTCTATAACCATGGATTTGTAATTTCTTACTATCTCTGCAACCAGCTTGTTGGATTTGGGCAATCAGAGACAATGCAGCAAATGTCTTATGCTTACTGACAACCGTCTAAGCCTGAAGCAAACTCATACAATAGATGAGAGGTGTAGTAACACAACATCACTGGAGGCAACACTCTCACTTACCAGTGTAAACGACATCAAACAGGGGTCAGTAACACATACACACACTCTGTATCCACTACACATAGTTTGCACTAGACACATAGATTCACATAAGCTGAGGCTCTTAAATTTACCCTTCTAAAACCTCAAAAGTGTTCCAGATATATCACACAAAATAAGTAAAGTCAGCAACCCCTAGATCCCTCTGCTAAGACAACACACATAATGACACATACAGAATCATCACAAGGTGTATCAGCCTTTAAGCCCATACTCAAATTGTCATACAACACAGTATTTTATTCATAGGAGATTTTATTATGAGACACACAGATGTCCCTCTCATCAGATTGAGCAATGACAGAGTCACGGTCAGCTGCCTGTCAGGGGTCAGAATCTACTAGACCATGCATACATTCATATCGTTGCACCACAAGTATCAATATGACTTAATCAGAGTCAATGTAGGTGATTGACCTGAGATATACCTTCCTTGATTATATCAAGAGAAACATGATAGAGCTCTTGTAGTATGAATCCAAGGTCAGTAATGACTTAGCATTGAGCAGCATTTTACCTTCTCCAAGGATGATGCAACATTACCAACATAAGATAATTGACTTTAATAATTGTCTTAGATTTTATTTTCACTCCAAGGGGGTACAATTTTGTCTGTCTTGGAGGACAAGGTAGACAGACCATGCTGCTGTGCCAGATCTGGTCAACACCTGCCCACTTACACAGCCAGGTTTTTCGATTTTTAGTTAAAACTTTGTTCAGCACACAGTATCTTTATTTTATGCAGTGCCAACCTGATGAACCTATTAACATAGCTAAACTGACTCAAAATAACCTAAAGGTGTTACACCTCAGTGCCAGTAGTGTAAATGGGAAAATCTACTCCCTGCAAGCTCACCTCATCTTAGTTTTATAGCTGTCTGTACAGTTACAGAGACTTAGTTTACAGCCATAGCAGGCACCCTGGAAGTGCAACGTTATAATGCCTGCCACACCTGTAGACTAGCTGCTGCACAGGTAAGGTATAAAGGTAGAGGAATCTCAATTTACATCAAACATGAGCACACCTCAAATATGATCAAACAGTGTGACATACTTAGGTTCACAGGTTCATAGATATATACTAGGGTAATGGCCACTGTTTTTTTTTTTATGCCTAGCCATGCATCCCAAATCTCTGACAAGTTCTTGTACTCTTAATAAGTGTAATCAGGGCACAGTTCATAGATTCATACTAGACTAACTGGCCTTGTGGGCCATTTTAAGCCTAGCCAATTACACCATGTGAGAATCAAACCCTGCACCTTGTGTCTGTAAGGTAAACAGCTTTACTATTATGCCAACATTCACAAGTAGGGACCTGGGAGATGAACCATTTACAGGCCACCTGTGCCCATTAGAGACATAGGTGCTAAACCAGGGAAGTATTTCCTGTTCCCCATCCAATTGTCCAAGTTACACTTTATTTGGGTTAGGGATTAATTCTGCTTCACATAGATGTGGAGCCTGTTCCAGTGAAGGGGTAATCTCTGGGATACATGCCCGTCTCTCCAGCAGGTCCTATTTATATCACAGGCAAGGTTTAAGTTTTTTAGACTGCATATTTCTAGCACTTTTTGTTTTGCAGAAATGCAGGAGGTTCATCAGGGTGGGATCCGACAATGCCTTGTATACCAGACATAAATCCCTACTCAACAGCCTGTTAGAGACAGAATACAGTGATAGGGTATTGAGGTGGTCTGCACAGGATATGTTACTTAATGTTCTATATTCTTTTAGTGAGAAACATCTGTGGATGTTTCAATTTTTGTATATGCCTGGTTTCGGACGCACCAATGTAGGAATTGTACCCAATGATATTGATTCTGAAGAATGACAAATACAATGGAATAATGACCTCCTTGGACCTAGATATCATAACTTTGTTTATAGGTTGCATGACATAGAATGATTTTTGCACTACTTCAAACACAAAATGGTCAAAGGCTAGATTATGTTCTGTGTGTTTCCACAAGTCCCTAACTACTGGGTCAAATATTAGGGGGTGTTTTGTGAATATGATAGGTACCAGGTGTGGCTAGCTTCCAAAATGATACTATTATGCGTTTCATCATTTAGTTTTAGCCCATGCCTCTTACACAAGTTATCTGCCTGCGTCAATCCTTCCTGGTGAACATTAGTGTCTGTGGGGGATTCTATGGCTGCTCATAACTTACAAATGTCTGCAAATTTGGTCAGCCAGAGGTCCTTAACATTGGCATTGACTTCAGAGAAGAAGATACCAAAAAGGAGCAGTCCCAGGACCAATCCCTGAGGGAATCCACTTGTGACTGTCATCTCTGTAGAGTTGTACTTCCCAATTTTAACTTCCTGTGTCCTATCTTGAGCCAGATGGCTGTCCACTGGGTGACATACCCAACAATGCGTGAGTGGAGTATTGTGTCAAATGCTTTGACCAGGTCAAAGTAGGCAGTGTGAACTATTTTGTCTTCACCCATTGGTTTGTTGTCCTTCTCAAAGAAGTCCACCAGGTTGAGTAGGCATGACCTGCCTTTGATAAAACCAAATTGGGATGGGAACAGTGTCTATGATAATTATTCCCATGGCTTTGCATATTAGACTAGTGAGACTTATTGTTATTTAGTTTACAAAGCCAGTAGATGGCTTGCCTTTGTGCAGAGGGATGTTGGTTGCTGTCCTGCATTTGTTAGGCATGAAGCCTGTTTGAAGGCTATGGTTAAACAGTGATTCCTGAGGACTTTCTTCATGTCTGGCTTACCGTAAGTAAAGTCCCCTAGCAAATCTTGCAAGCTTGAGTTCCCTCTTCATGACACTAGAATCCCAAACCACTTACTTCAATGAACTTGAGACACTTTCCATTCAATCCAACAGAATATTCATGGGTAAATATAACTATCCCTGCCTTAATTGGGAATTATACACGACCTCAAACATGTAGCTTCAGAGGTTACTGGACTTTGCTAACACAGACACCCTTGAATACAAACACCCTTGAACAGCTAATCTGCATGACCAATGGGGGACAAGATAAGTATCCTTAACCTGGGGAACAATGCACTTGTCCCACTGGAATGTCCTCATTTGTCAGGTTGGACCACAAAGCTGTCTCCTTTGAAATAAATATTAAACCTGGAATCTCAGCTATCACTGGAACATACATATAAAATATATTCCAAGGCTAATTATCTCCTACTAAACCACAGTCTAATGAAATGATAAGTCCCATGTCCCATACACCCTGAGAACACAACTGCTTATGTGGAATTGTTCACAGAAACCATGTTCTGTATTATCATACAAATAACTGCATAAAGAAAGCTGTGCCCACATGAAATAAACATAGGATAACCTCCAAAAAAAACAAGACATTCTGATTCAATCCCAATATAATTAAGGTATTTAGCAAAATAAAGAAAATCATGTCCAAAAACAGGAAGGGTATTGCCCAGTGAATTAAAACCTCCTTCACCAATCTAAATAAGCAATTCAGAGGACTAATAAAGTCCAGCAAAGTCAAATTTGAAATAAAAATTGCCTTCCAAGCTACGAACAGCCATCAGGCATTCTTCAACTATGTCTGACCTTTAAAAGCAACATGTAACAGTGTGGCTATATAATGATGAATGGAACTACTTATATGGAGTCAGAGGATATAGCAAATCTTCTGTGCAATAAATTTTGTTCTAAACCTCCTCCATAACCCCAAGTCACCCCTCAGGAAATAGCCCCACCATTTCCCCCAAGTATCATTATGGAGAAGGTGCTCAGTGTACTCTTCAAGGCCAAGGCTATTGCTTTAATTGATTCTGATAATATCCCAGGATGCCTCCTGAATATCATGAATCATGACATGTCAAGCCCACTACAATATCTATTTAATCTTAGCTTCCAAACACACTTCTTGCCATATGAATGGAGGACTACAATAGATCATTTCTACACACAGATGGACCTTCCACAGGCGTGGTGAACTACAGACCCACAAGTCTTTTGGGGTCAGAAAATCATTCTACATTGCACAATTTATAAATAAAGGCATTTATAAATAAACCCATGGCATCCAGATCCTATGCAATCATTACTCCACTGTACTCTGCTTTCATCAGATGAGTCATTGAGTACAACACATCCTTTGGCATGTACCTGAACAGGGACTTGAAACAGCTTGAGAGGCAGAGATTCCTTACAAAACAAATACAGGGAATAAATTAACAAGTCTGGTGCAGATTGTCTAAATGCCATATGCCTGCTGTGCAGTGATCCATGACTTGCCTACAAGCCATCCTCTGATCCCACACTGATGGATTTGTTGCACATCTGCAAAACAAATAGCATCATAAATACCCAGAATAAGGACCTAATCCTCATCTGCAATATAAACAGGAAATGTTGGAGGAAGAGTTTTGTGTCTCAGAAATTGCCTTCTCTGGAACAGGCTTCACTTCCATGTGAAGCAAAGCGTATCCCTAACTCTATTCCAATGTACATTGGACCAATAGATGGAAATTGCAATTTTTCTAGTAGCTTGGCATCTACATCCTTAATGGTCAGTGGCAGCCTGTGAACGATTGATGTGTACAAGCCTATATGTTGCACACATAAAACTCCTTTGAGTATTGCCACTTCAGCAATATTTTGGTAAATTTAGGGTAATCTTGGATCTTGGTTATAACTTAGTAATCACCTATGAATCTATGAACATAAAAATGTAGGACCTATCCCCACACCTCATCCAGAAAAGGGCAATGCAGATATTTTTACCAAATTAACCTAACCTTTGCAAAAGCATTATATTGCATATCCATAATGATCTTGTGAATTTGTTTAATTTTGGGGAATAATAGGAGACCTTCTTATTTGGTATTTTCCCTGTTCTGTTTTGGATGTATGTAGTCCATGTATTATGTAGAATTTGAATATTTTCTCTGCACATGATTTAAGTTGTAACCATTGCTACTAGGGAATCCAATAAATCCGTCATCATAACCTCTTTCAGAGTGCGCAATGTACTGAATGCTCAATTCCCTCACTCTTTGTTGATGTCTTCTGGCAATGACTTTGAGTGATGTAATACCTTCAGTGCAATAACATAATGTATACTGTTTTCATTTATCACAAATGTGGCTTGTCTGTAAAGCTTTACATTACTTCTTCAGCACTGTTAATGTCTGAAATGTTGTTATCCTGATATCTATTAAGTTTAACTTTTTTCCACAAGTACTTTAACTGCCTCTTTCAAACTATTTAAAGTGGACTGTCTAGTTAATTTAACAGCTCTAGTAAGGTGTTGGCACCAGTATTGAGTCTCTTTTTAAATGCACCCATCACTTATACTGAGAAGTATCTACCATTGAGTGACTATCCCAAAAGGAGCTCACCCAATTTCTAAATCTTCCCATATGCTTTTCCTCCTGGAACCATAGGGATCCATCCTCCTTTGAAAAGTGTATGTCTTAGTTGATCTTAGTGTTAGAGATATCAGTATCATAGCATGATCTGAGATTGTAGCCAACACAATATCTGTCTAATCCATCTTTCATACTTTATAAAATCCAGAACATGTATATCCTGCTGGCTGTGCCACCTGAATAATTATAGTATGCAAATTCAGTATATGCTGGATTTCCTGCTGCTCGTTTGTCTGTTAAATTCCAGTCCATGCTCATTATATTTAGGTCATTATAGTCCTAGGTGTTTGGATATTCCTGCTAGCATGCTATTGACTGCAAGGTCATGGACTGTATCAAAATTGACCTCTAACACAATATTAGCATTCTGACTAATACATTCCTGCATCTTTAATTTTAATTCCCCTCATGTCTATGTGTCATCATTATTTGGGCCATAAAAATGCATTATCCATACCGTATTATTTTCTTGCTGAAATTTTTACTTGCCTTCTACCTGTGTTGCCTTTAAACCATTCCTCCACTATCCCTTTCCCAGAGTTGGATAACAAAATAGCAACAGTACAGTTAGCAGATTTCACCTTCTCTAGCTATGTAAGTGTTTAATGCAGCTCAAATGTTTAGTGATTTTTTTCATAATCAGCCATTTAATGAATATTGATTATATTTTCTCTATATAGGCCACAGTATAATATTTATCTGTGTCTATAGACATAATTATTTAATGCAATTAGATGAAGGACTCTACATGGATCAAGCATTCATTTTTTTTGCATTTGTTAAAGACATAAAACCATGTGTCTATCAAGTGCTCATTAAAACTTAATCTCCATTTTTGACAGAAAAAATATGCTATGATACCACTTACTCAACCTGTCTTTATTCAAATTCTACACCATTTTATTCCATGAAATGACTGTTTAAATCATTGATATATCAGTGTACATTACATTGACATATGAGAGATAAAGCAAACAACGTTGAATAATTTATTAATGCTGCTTCCTTCCGGTGTTATTTATAATATTCTACTTTACCTGCTATGCAAAGATTATTGATGTAGTAAAGTACATAACTAAGGAATAGCAAAAGGTCTTGACAGGTCACAATTTTGACATAAGGACTGCAGAAAGGCAAACAGTCATAAGATTATTAACAACTACTTCTTATGTCCTAGTTGAATCTCATGACAGTGTGTATACAATAATCCAGAGAGTATTCCTGTCAGACACTTCTGCGTGTGCATCTTTTTGTCTTGCATCAGTATACTGTTCCAGATTTTTAACCAAATTAGCACTTTATCATTTTTAATTTTATGTTCTCGCATTGACCTCTATTTTGAACAAGGTATAATGCCAATTCTGTATTTCTATTCATTATTATTTAATCACACATAAATGTTTACTGCAGAATGATAAAAAACTGCATACATTAATCATGGTCATGCTTGTTTAAAGGATTAGTAGTTGCTTTGTAACAAGGGTCCTTCTACCTCTCTTTTATTCAGGATGAGCGTGAACATGTTTGCAGCAATGTCTTCAGCTATTCATAGGTTCATAGGTGTGTACTAGGCTAATGACCCTGGGGCCTGTACAAGCCTAGCCATAGGATTACCCTGGCATTGTGCCACCCGACCATAGTTCCCAGTGCCTCTGTCGAGTAGAGCCACTGGAGTTATCCCCGGGGTGAATTTTCTGTTTCCCATCCACTCAACAAGATTTCTCTAGAAGAGGGTCAGTGAGGTGCTCTGCTTGACATGTATGGGAAGTCTGTTCCATAGCATGGGCAGTCTCTGGGTTATGAACCTGTTCCTCTAGCATGTTCTGTTAATTGTGGGAAGGGATTGGGATTCCTTTAGATGTAGCATTTCTAACAGAGCTGGATCAGACATGGCTTTGTAAGTCAAGCAGAGATCGCCTCTAAGTAGGCAATATGAGACAGAGAATAGTTGGAGTTTTTTGAGTCTCTCCATATAGGACAAGTGTTTAAGGCCTAGGATCCACTTTGTGAGGTACTTTTGTGGCCTCTCCAGTTGTTGCAGGTGTCTAGTGAGGTACATGCCAAATGGGGCATTGTACTCGATGACTGGCCTAATGAGGGAAGAGTAGAGGGTGACAATGACCTCTTTCTTCCTGGATGCAAAACACTTAGTAATGAGATGTGCCACATAGAAGGACTTTCTGATCACAGTGGCAATGTGGTGATCAGAAGAGAGGTTGCTGTCAACCTGTGTTCCCAGATCTCTTATAACACCTTCTGTGTTCAGTGGACTACCATCAATGTGGTAATTCATGGGAACTTGTTTTTTCCTAACGGATATGATGACACATTTTTTGGCATTGAGCTTAAGGCCATGGTTCTGACACCAGTCGTTGGTCTCAGTGAGGCCTTTCTGTAGGATGTTAACATCACTTGGGGAGTTAATAATAGCTCCCAACTTGCAATCATCTGTGAACTTTGCCAGTCAGAGTCCCTTTGTGTTGGTCTGGACTTCAGAGAAGTAGATACCAAATAGGAGAGGACCCAGGACCGAACCCTGTGAGAATCCACTCGTGATTAGTGGGCAGTCTGACTTGGAGTCAGCTACTTTCACACTGCGGGTTCTATGTGTGAGCCAGTTTGCAACCCACCTAGTGGTAAAGGGGTTGATGCCAAGCTTATTGAGTTTTCCTACGATTCCTAAGTGGGGAATGGTATCAAAGCCTTGGCCAGATCAAGGTAGGCTGTATGAACCACCTTGCCTTCATCCACACCTCTGGTGACTGACTCAAAGAAGTCGACCAAGTTGAGCAGGCATGATCTACCCTTTACAAAACCAAACTGTGTGGGATCCAGAGTTTGGAGATTCCCTGTATCCTTGTTTATTAGGTCCATAATGATGCATTCCATAGCTTTGCATATCAGACTTGTCAGGCTAATGGGGTGATAGTTCCCAGGGTCTATATTTACTCCTCCTTTGTGGAGAGGGATGACTGTAGCAGTGCGCCATTCGGTAGGGATAAAGCCTGAGGTGAGGCTGTGATTGAACAGGGCACACATGTAAGGTGCCAGTTCACTCTGTAGTTCATGCAGAATGCAACCAGGGATACTGTCAGGTCCCATAGAAGCTGTATTCTTGGCCTTGGCTTGACCTTGAACAGTGCTGTTTTAACCTGTGCAGCAGTAATACTGGGTGCCTGGCAATCTACTGGTATTGTGATTGGTCCTTTGGGGTAGAGAGGGGAAAAGTTGGCACTGAATATGTCAGCCAGTACATTGGCAATATCTGTTGGCTCAGTATAGGAGGTACTATTTTTCAGTAGCTCACAGCAAATCTGGGTATTGCCATGGAGATTCTTTACATACCTGTAGAAGGCCTTGTGGTTGTCTTTACTATCTGCTGCAATTCTGTTTTCGTAGCTAGCTTTAGAGGATTTGATGAGGGATCTTAACTTTTTGTTGAGGCTGATAGGGGAGTTATTCCCATCCTAAGACTTCACCTTATTCCACATCAGTTTCCTCCTTCTGTTGTAGAGTTTGTTTATGGCAGGGGACCACCAGATTGGCTTCCTTTTTTTGGAGGAGAGCATCTTGGTTCTATTGGGTATGGCGAGATTCATGTATTTGTGTAAGTGTTCGTACAGTGCATTGGTGTATGATTCTGCGGTCATGCAACTATTTTCCATTTGCATGGGTGCCGTGAAGTTAGCCACCTCTGTTTTAGGAGCCCAAAGTTAGCTTTGGAGAAGTTTTTCATGGTGATTACCTTTGCGGTGGGGGTGGGAGGGATGTGGCTATCCAAGGTGATAAGTTTGTTGTCTGATCTAATCAGGGAGGAGCTGACTATTGGTTTACAGCAATGGTCATCCATGTTAGTAATGACTAGGTCAAGGATGTTGCTACCTCTAGTGGGGATAAGAACGAGCTAGTCCAGGGCATTGGAATTAATGAACTCCAGGAAACATTGGGCAAGTGTATTGGTACATGAGTAGTTTACCCAGTTAACAGAGGGGTAGTTGAAGTCACCTAGTAAGAGAGTGTTAGGTTGGACCCTAGTATTCTCCCGGGTGCTTAGGAATGTGGAGTGCGAGTCTTGGGACATGGTTGGGGATATGTAGCAGGCTACAACCTGAATCGCTGTCTTACCCAATGTTAGCTGCACCTTAAGTATCACTGATGCATTATGTTGGGCTACCAGTCTGGAGGTGTGTGCATCCTTTATGAATATGGAAACACCACCACCTTTGGAGCTTCAGGCCAAGTTCTGGAGCCAAAAGGTGTGGAATGAGTTATAGCCTGGTAATGCAGGGGTGCTTTCTGCTGCCTTGAACCAGGTCTCTGGTACAGCACAAATGTCGCTGTTCTCCATTTTATGGAGTGCTTTGAGGGAGTGCATTTTGAGATTTAGACTTCTAGCATTGAGCAGCATGACCCTCAAATTGCATTTGTTTGTAGCTGTTAGGGTGGTAATTTGGTCTTTGGAACACTGCCTAAAAAAGGCACTATAGGAGTGGCAAGAGCCTTAGCAAGTATCCGGAAGCTCAGGGGTGACAGATGCAGGCCATCTCTGGCAAAGCATCGAGGTCTTTCAATCATGTCATCCCAGGCAGACAGATACTGGATCCCCTAGAATGACACCAGAAACTTAGCCAATTGTTGAAATCAACATTTTCTGCCTGTACTGTGGAATTATTCTGGGGGATGGTAGGATGATACTCAGAGCTAGTGTCATACCCGCCTGTGCTACATAATCCGAAAGCTCCTCCATGTCTCTTTTCATGTAGCCCAGGGAGGTACATCTCAGGTCATTTGCACCCAAATGTACGACAGAGTCATATTTGTACCTGTTGTTGATGGACCTGAGTGCATGCATTATGTGGCAGATCCTGGCACCTGATAGGCAGCTGACTGTTACTTTCTCCTTATTCAACCTAGTGAGTGAGACATTAGTGTACCTCACTATCGAGTTACCTATGACTAGTGTGTTGGCCATGCTGTTTTTCTTTAGAGGCTTTGGTTGAGTGGCAAACTGTTTAGGAGAGTTATGTGTCTTGAGATTAGTGTTGTGTTGTGGTGGTCGAGTGTGTTTCTGCCTTGGAGGTCTCTGCTGCTTGGGTAGATTGTTTTGAGCGCCTCCGCGAAGGTGATTGTGTGGTTTGTGTTTTTATGTGAAGGCAGTGCTGGTGTTTTTTCTGGAGGGCTATGTGTTCCATGTGGTGTGGTGCAAGTGTTAACCTTCTCTGCTTGACCATCTATTCCGGTCTTGACTGGAGAGTGTTTGGCTTCCAGTTTGGATAAATAAGCGCAACTCTCGCAAGTCTCAGTGTTGGAAGGTAAGAAGAGAAGGTTGTCGGTGTACATGAGGCAGTTGCTACATTGCCTCACGATGCCCAAGTTCATCAGGTTAATAGGAGAAAGCACAGGGAAGTCACCTTTAGACATGTCTAGAGGGGTGGGTATTGATAAGTACTGGATCTGTTTCCTTGTAGAACATTTAGTGCTGGTAGAACTTTTTTGTGCTACAATAATTGCTACAAGAAGTCAGGTAAAGTGCTAAACTAATAAGCTAGTATAAATGCAGGAGAGGAGAGAACTAGTAGATCTAAGGGAAAAATTGAAGAGCAGACTCTGGCACCACTCAGAAGCTTACAAACAGTCCTGGATACAGCAAAGCCTGTATCTGGACTAGACTAGTTACAGGAAAGGGGGAAACAAAAGCAAACATAGGCTTTTAAGCCAGAAAGTTGAAAGAGATGGAAGAAACTGCCCAAAAGGCCAATAAACCACAATATCTGGGCCAGAAACCACTCCTCTTGTGTTAGATAGGCTACTTAGTGCTTACCACTCTCACTGATAAGCTAGAAGACTTCTCTCCAACACAGAAAGGCTTGGGGGGCTCAGAAGCTTACAGACAGTCCTGGATACAGCAAATCTGTATCTGGACTAGACTAGTTACAGGAAAGGGAGGAAACAAGTGCAAATGCAGGCTTTTAAATTAGAAAGTTGAGAGAGATGAAAAAAACTGCCCAAATGGTCAATAAATACAATTTCTGGGCCAGAAACAACTCGTTTTGTAGTAATTTATCAAAACAAAAACAAATTTTTCAACTTACAAGAGAGCATGAACTTTAAATAAACAGAAATTGTTATTCTGCTTCATTCAAAGGATGCAAAAAAGGTTCACTATTGATACATTCTTCTTTGATCTAACAATGTGTGCATTATGATATCTGAGCGATACCTGAGTAGCACATCCTGGTTTCCATTAAACATTTGTCCTTTGGTACTTCAGGGGCATTGTAATGTGTATGTTGTAAACTAGGTGAGGCTTTTTATTTTAATTATTATATTATTTCTCTATTTCTTTAACTTCTGCTTTTAAGAAAACAAATAAGAAAAAAGTTGATGTAGATCAAATTAGACCTCCTTTGATAAGTGGCAAATGACCCTTTCCTCTTCAAGAACAAACTGATGGCAAGAAGATGTGTTCTTCAAGAGTGTTGCATGCCAATATGAATACAAATAACAATGGACTGGACTGATATAATGCAGGACTATACTGGATGCAGCAATGAGGTCATAAGAAGAAGAAAAAGAATGAATGGTTTATGTTAAGGCTTAAAGACTCCATCCTAGCATCATTCCAGTCAAAAACAGTATCATGCTTCAGTTCTGTTACAGCTTCATCAACCAGCTTTTGTATCATCAATATGAACCTTGTTTCTATCAACTTTTTCTTTCAGTTTTGTCAGAGAATTATGGTTCTTAGTAATGCATCTCTGGATTTCAAAACTATATTAATTGCTGTCCTCATTCTTTCTACATAATGTAGTTTCCATGGCCTGAATGGAACATTTTTCACATAAAATCTCAGTTAAAAGAAATTCAGCTTGCTGCTATACTAATATGGCCACTGTGGTCATCTTCTCTATAACATAGCAGCCATACACCTGGGGTTTCCTGAATTTTTGTACTTTAGAATCATTTACTAATGACTAGATGGGCATTTAAAATCCCTCATCCATTTTTGCTTTTATTTCTTTTCTCCAACATAGTTCCAAATTGAAACATCTTTATTGTCTAGCCCAGAGCTCCACCCACTGTGAAACAGACATCAAAACCATGCTTAACTTTCCGTCCCATGGTAGACTGAAAAAAGAAAGTGTTCACATAAAATTATTCCTTTTTACATGTTATTCCTTACACTGCGGTGGTGGTGCTGCGGTAGCGTTGTCGCCTCACAGTTAGACGTTGCACGTTCGATTCTCAGTTAGAGTGTCTTCTGTGTGTTGACATGCATGAATGGGTGTTCCTTCGCGGAAGGTTGTGTGTTAGGCCTGGTAAGCCAGCACTTAAAACTCTACTGCCAATCATTAGCGGACTGGATTTCTGCTGTGGCGACCCCTAACCGGGAAAAGCTGAAAGACATGTTGTTCCTTAATGTTCACCATTTCTTCTTCTAGCCTATTTTCACTCCTGCCTATATGCCATACTCTTTGGAATGGTGGAGTTTTTCTCTTGATTTCATGTGGTTAGAAAAAAAAAGTACTTCAAAAAGTTACACAAACACACACACGCACACGGACAGATACACACACACACACAAACACACACACACACACACACACACACACACACACACACACACACACACACACACACACACACAAACACACACACATGTGGTCTGTCTCCTTCTTTCTCACACAAAGCATACACTGTGTGAAATTCCTTAGAATGCTATACCCACTGTAACTTAGCATAACATTCTATACTTGTGTCAGCACTGCAATTGTACAATTCATAAAATGTGCACACTTACAGGATTACAATGTGTAATTGGCTTACATTTGGATGCACTGTTATGAAGGACTACATAATGGCAAAGCATAAATGAGATATCCACTGTTCAAAAGATGGTCTAGACATGATTCAAAAAGAGAGGGAGACACAGTGCTGGACATAGCTGCTTGCTGACCAACATAGCTGCTTGCTGTCCATTTCTGTGTACAGCTCTGTAGTGCAATGCCAACAGGATCAAGTATTCTCTCCTGCAGCCCAGACTTATGGATTAATGTGCACTAGTGTAGGCAGCAGAGCAGCCATGCTTGTGAATGCACAGATTTGTTAATAGCTTCCTCCAATAGTTGATTTTCCCAAATAAATGCTATTTATTTTTTTATTTATTTGAAGTGACAGTTTCTATTTGTATGCTTGTTTGCTTGTTTATTTGAGAACTGGTGTGATGGACTGGTACAAGACCATTTTCATCCACTACATGGGCTATGAAGCAATTATAAAACAATTGTGAGTGAGAAATGCATGCATGAACATTTATTACAGTAGCAAATGCATAATAAAGAAGTAAGCCAGTACCAAACAAACACAAGTGGAGATAGGACAACACATAGCTAGACAGTTTTATATCTCTACAAGTAGCTGAGTTGAAATTCTTCAACTGTCAGTTAACAGAAACAGAAGATGCTGAGGAAAAAATGTTGATTGCTGTTTTCTGTAGGAATTCACTGCTGGTCCAGTTTTTATATGTGTAGCGGCAGTGGTTTACATTTCTTTTCTTTTCTTTTTTTTTTTTGGGGGGGGGGGGGCAGTGTTTCTCCCTTCTTGAAATTAGTGTGACTATGGGGTTAGTTATAAGTTTGAGGTACATGGGACCTTGTTCCCCACATTGTAAAGGTATAGTGAGACTTGCCTCCCTGAAAAAAAAAACATTGTTGTCTTTTTACCCTTCTGTGTTTCTAGCAATATTTTTCAGCATGTTCTGATGCTCACAGTTTTGCTATTCAGCAATGCATACTAGAACCAGTTTTACTCAAGAGGAAATAGAAGATAATAAACAATTTGTACAAAAATATCTATTTATTTATTTGTTTTATTTTTGCATTTGTTAACCGGGTTAGTCTGTCTGGGTTCTTAGAAGCCCTTTTTCAGCAGAGACCCATGGAGAAAAGCTCCCAAAAAATGTTTTAAGTAAATAAATAGTAAGAACAAAGATAAACACAGATAACATTTTAAGTATACATACTTCTGAAGTAATTACATTACATGCAATAAAGGAATATACAGAATGATGGAAATACAATACAATACATATATGGAAATGTTCACATAGTATGGCAAGAAACTAAGCAGAACTATGGTAAGACTAAGGTCAATGCATTGCTAAACCAAGGTACTAGGCATGAAGTAAGTAAATATACAGATAAAATTGTGTGAACTTTGGAAGTTAATAAATAAATTAAAGAATGGTAGTAAGGGATTATGGGAATTGAGTGTAACATGAGCTAACTAGTATGGAATATGACGGAAAAAAAATGTATAGGTAGTAGTAAGAGAGCGTGCTAGAAGTGATACAGTTTAGTTAGGTTATCCCTGAATGTTTCTTGGGTATTAGTTTAGAGCATGAACATATCCAATTTGATAGGAAAAAAGATTTAAGCTGTTTCTTGAAGGCATTTTTGTCTTTAAGTAGTCTAAGGGATAAAGGGAGTGTGTTCCAAGTTTTTGCAACTGAGTGACAGTAGAGTATTTTCCCAAAGGTTTTGTTTGGCTTATGAACTTCAAGAAAGTATTGATTAATACTTCTTAGTGGGCACTGAGGAGTATATAGTCCTGAATAAGTAAAATAACATCTACATGTAATGTAATGCAGTGTGAATTAGGGGCAAAATTATGAAAGATCATTTATTTAATGTATTAAAATGGAAGAATAAATGAGATGAAAGAAGGGAAAAAACAAATAATAGGTAAACTATAAACTACCATTCCCATAGCTGTCCTCTCCCCAATCTCAAAACTTCTGGAAAAATGCATCCACCTTCAGCTTATAGGTTCATAGGTTAGTACTAGGCTAACTGCTCTTGCGAGCTATTGTAAGCCTAGCCGATTATCCCTTGTGAGAATTGAACCCTGCACCTTGTGTTTCTAAGGCAAACACCTTAACCATTAGACCACCCTCCCAACCCCAAAAATCAGTTAAGGGCACTTATAGGTTCATAGCTTAGTACTCGGCTAACTGCCCTTTTGGGCCATTTGAAGCCTAGCCAGTTACCCCATGTGAGAATCAAACCCTGCACCTTGTGTCTTTAAGGTTAACACCTTAACCATTATGTCATCCGATTCCTAGCCAATCACAAACTAATCACTCAAACCCAACACGGCTTCCAACCTGGCCATAGTACTATCACTGCCCTTCTCTCCTTCTTAGACACAATAAATCTTGCCCGTGACACTGGAAAAATAGTATCATCAGTTCTACTAGATCTGTCCAAGGCATTCAATACCATCTCCCACACCCATCTCTTGAACCATCTTTCTAACCTTAATCTCTCCCAGAATACCCTATCCTGGATCTCAAGCTACCTCTCTGACAGGTCTCAAGCTGTGAAATGGGGAAAGGCACCTCAACCTTCCTTCCTACCCCCACTGGGATACCCCAGGGATCCATACTTGGTCCAATGCTATTCAACATCTTTATTAATGATTTCCACAAAGCCATACCCAACACCAAAACTGTACAATATGCAGACAATTCAACTTTAGTCTGCTGCGCCTCTAACCTCTCAAACCTTCAAACAGTGACCCAAACTGCTTTCTCCACCACTGAAAACTGAATGCTCCAAAACCACCTCTCGCTAAATGCCAACAAATCCAAAATGCTATTATTCTCTCCCTCAAAAGCTTCCCCCTTGATAAAATCTCATTCCAAATTATTAGCCAAAACAACGCTACTATAGAGGTTGTTCCCTTCGCTAAACTGCTTGTGGTTAATATTGATGAACACCTAAAATTCGACACTCACATCCAGCAAAACATTAAGAAAACCCATATAAAACTTGGTATACTATACAGAAACATCCACTTTCTCTCTCCTTCTACCAGACAAACTCTTGCCACTGCCTATCTACTCCCCTCACTAATGTATGGCACTCCTCTACTAACAAACGTATCTGCCTCTCTCTCCTCCAAATTGGAAGTCTGTTATAATAAGATTTCTAAATTTGCAACCAAAGCCAAATTCTCCTCCCATCATTGTACTGCCCTTCATTTGTTAAACAGGCCTGAACTCTCCAACCATCTAGACTATCTCCAAATTACTACAGCCCACAGACTAATTTTTCAACCTACTAAGTGCCCAGCACTAATCAGCATCCTTCAACCTTACACCCCTCAGAGAAGTGTAAGATCTCCTCACCAAAACCTATTCACTGTCCGCAAACCCAGTCGTCCTGCTGGTCAGCTTCTTCTATCCTTTTCCTTAGCTAGAAAATGAAATTCTCTTCCTTCCTCTCTAAGGACTTGTGAAAACTTTGAAAATTTTAAAACACAGCTACATTCCTACCTTTCCTCTAACAGGAAATGCAACTGCATTCTACCCACCTAGCTTAATAATCAATCCACCCCTTAAACTCCTGACTAATTCTGAGTACAAACTAACCTAGCATAAATGTACATATTGTAATTAACATAATTGTATGTATTATAAATAACCCATCCCACCTTTTTTTCTCTCTTTTCCTTCTAAGTATTTATTCTCCCTCTCAATTAAGTTACCACTGCCAGCCTAAATATTTAGCTACTATGTAACCAAATAATTTATTGTTGTTCTCTAGCATGAAATGAAATTGTAATTGTGTCTTCTTTACTATGATTGTATATGTAACTAAACTATGCAATGCGGAGCTTTTCTCCCCAGGCCTCCACTGAAAACGTGCTCCGTGAGCCCATTGGACCTCCCCGGTCATCAAACTGGAAATGAATAAATAAATATACAGTATGTACATAAAAAGGGTGGTTTAGTGAAATATATTTTAGTAGTTTAGTGAGGTTTGCATTAGGATTAATAAGTGCAGGCTCAATACAACTCCAGTGCAAGAAATGGAAAGCCAGAAGATAATTCAATAAAAATAACTCAACTTACATAGATGTATAGTGAGGGTTGCATGAGGGAGAGAAGAGGTAAGGCAAGACTGTAGTACAAGCATTCATTTCTGTACTAGCAGTTTTGAATTTCTGAATGACGGTATGGAAATTAAACTGCTTCTATGATCAGGACTGAAGATTAATCTTCAGCACTTTGTATGTGATCTACCACTGTGGTTTGCTACAGTTATAAAATTAAACCCATTGTTTTTATTTTGCTCCTCGCTTTTTGATGTGGGGAGGAATAAGAACCCACAACATGGAGACTAGCCATTTTTTTTCATCTTTTTTCTCTAACTTCGAGTTGAGGGCACCAAACTGAGGAGAGTCACTTGATGATAGATAAGCCAGCTGCAGCTTTGACCTCACAAAACTTATAAGTAAATAGGACAAAATAATACATAAAATCAATGACTGAGCTTTCATCTAAATAATAAACTTCAGTGAATTCAGAACCTGGTGTAAATATCTAATAGATGGACATGTAAAAGAGTCATGTAAAAATGTCTAAACCAATGAGAATATACCAAGCAACTACACTGTTTTCTAAAACCAGTGAAAATGTATAAGAAACATAACTGTTAATAAGTTAATGCTGCAGAGTCCATCTTTTAAGTATAGTCCTGAAATTCAACATTTTCTTAAATCCTTGGGAAACAGACATTTAACTGAATTTGCCTCTAGCATTCTTTACTACCTAATGTACCTTACAGATTGCCTCCTGTATACTGGCATAATCAATTATGTAAACACCAAAAAAGGAAACTAGAGCAGGTGTTTCAGTGTATAAACAAGACACTGAAATTATTTTTCTTTATTGCATACATATATTTGCATGTGTGTGGTTACATGGCTTTCTATTTGTTGGTCTCATACACAATATGTAACATGTACTGTAGCTTGTTACACATATAACACGTTTAGAAAAACAAAATAACCAAGTGCACTGTATGTTCCATCAGGGCTCCTACAATGAAAATGTGAACAAATGGCTTTAAATCCACACTGGGCCGATATACCGTTTTACCATTTACCAGCCCTACAAACCAAGGCTGCTTTAAGATTTTTCTTATGAACACATGGGTGCTTCTGTTACTTTTGCTCTGGCTTGATAGAGCTGTAACAGAATTACCCAGCTGTTACTTGGGCCTTTTTTAATTCTTTGACTGCTTTTGGCCATTTCTACAATTTTGTATAGAAGTCTATACCTCTGATGTTCAACATTTTTCCTTAAAATTTTCAGTAACATTTTCTAGAATAAACATCTATAAAATATCCTTGGACTGAACTCCTATCTTTAAGCTGCTGCATTTAAAATTTTAAATAAAAAAAAAGATTTTTATTATACTTCGCCTTTGGAAAAAGTTGTCTCTAGAGCCACAAGGAAGACAAGGGCATGTTGCTTTATGCCTTGTATTTAACTGTGTGGGAGTATTTGTCATTGCCACTTTCAGCATAGCAGCTTTTGAAAGCATCTCTGACCTGCTCTGCTAATGACTGCGAGGAGTGAGATACTTTCCTTCAGCTTTGTACTCAATTCAAGTTACTGTCCTATTTTTTATCAGTTTCTAGCTTCCCTTCATGTGCTATGTGCAATATCTATCTATCTATATCTTTCTATGTATGTATGTATGTATAGATAGATAGATAGATGTGTGTGTGTGTGTGTGTGTGTGTGTATAAAGAAAAAAAAAAGAAGAAAAACAGATCAGCAAGATAAAACAAGTAATTACAAGTTAGTGTTTTGTTTTTACTTAATTTGTAACTGCTGAGGTTACAGATGTGATTTAGCTCAAAACTTATGTCCTTACCTGTTATGTGTTTGTCTTCTTGTTCTCTTTCTAGGTTTCTTATATTGCTATTCGATAGTGCTTTCAGGAACTCTAAAATTGTCAATTCCAGTGTTTTTTTTTTTCTTGCTGATTTATGTTTATTGAGCTGTTGGTGTTTACTGTGATACTCTGGTTGGGGGTTTAATTGGTTCTGGCCTATTTGCAGCATCTTCTCTATTTTATATGTATTATTTCCCTGGGCATTTCTCCTGTGTTTCAGCAATATTGCAGTGTTTTGTAAGTGCAGATTTTCTTGTTTTTTATGTATGGTTTTGTTCATAATTTAGTAGCTCTAGCTCCACTGTTAGGCACCTACAGTTGTCTCAGCCCTCTTATAAACAGTTCATTTTTACACTCAGGCACTTGTTTTAATGTTGGTTTTTAGTCTATTTGCTGTTTAGTAGCTCAAGAAAGAACCGAAAATGAGGAACAACTGACACACGACAAAGCAGAAAAAAATTAAACATTTAATAATGTAGGTTAGTGCTTTCATGACAATAAAGTTACTTCTTCAGACCATTAAAAACATTTAAAAAGAGCAGTATAAATAATATTGGTCAACCAATCAAAACATACAATTCAAACAGTGAAGAGTCAATCAATACAGAGACTGAAAATGATACAATGTATAGAGCATGGTGCTCAATATAATACTCTCTTAAATGTAAAGCGCACATTATAAAACAACTATCTAGCTAAACAGTGGTACTTAAGAACAGGTTTAATGGGAATCATACCATTTAGACCAGGTTTATTGTCTTCCCCCAGTCTATCCATCTTAATTCTAGTTTCAGTGTTAAAATCACCTAGCTGGGAAGTTACAAAAATCCTATCTATAACTAAAAACTTGAAACTATGTTGACTGCATTCATTCATAGCATGTTTCTCTAATGCATTAGAGCAACTAGAGGGGAATATGCTGTATAAATGTTCCCTAATACATTCTTTCAGGGTTCTATTAGTTTTACCAATGTAAAAGGATGAACAGGCACTACAATATGCCAAATAAATAAGATTGCATGTATTGCAATCTGCTTTAACATTAAACGCAAAGCTGAAACCTAAAACCAGATGTATAAACTTATTATAACTGTCAATAAAACCACAGTAATGGCAATTGCCACAGGGTAAAAGTACCTCGGCAGCCATATGTCAGTTCAGTAGTTTTTCTGGGATAACATAAGATTCTCTAAACAGATTTCCTATTCTTGAATAGGGAATGTGGTCTCTTCCTGACTACCGCTCTAACCCTATCATTAGTATGCAATACATGTCAGTGTCTCTTAAAGATGCTGATAATCATGTTGACCTCACTATTATAAAAAAATTAGGACATCAACTTGCTGCATCCTTCTGCTACCACAAGTGGGTTGCCCATCTCATGAAGGAAAGTAAGGGCTGGTTCTGTTGTGCTGCAAACTAAATATTTGTGAGGGATCTTGTTAGATTTCACCCTTTCTATAACATTTAGATTCTAGATCATGTTTAAGGATAGCAAAATCACTATTAAAACCTGAGTCACTTACATTGAGTCTAGACATACACATGCCTTGTCCTCTAAAGATGTTTATAAAAATATGACTCAAATGCATGCTATGTTTAAGAAGTGTGTTTCTTTGAACGCCTTTCCTAAATAGTTCACTATTGAAGGACAAATCAAAATAACTCTAATATCCAAAAAATCAATCACATGACAAGACTATGTAAAAGAAACCTTAAATAAGAAGTGGCAGTGTGTAAAAAAGTTACAAATCATTCAATTCACTCACATAACCTGACCAAAGCATAATCACATCATCGATGAATCGATCATAGAATAAAATACACCAGAAAAATCTCACTGAATTGAAAACAACAGTGTTTTCCCAATGGGCCAAGACCATATTGGTGTAGCTATTAGCACATGAAGTGCCTTTAGCTATGCTGGCCTTCTGAAGATAATATACTTCATCAAACATAAATACATTGTTCTCTAGTATCATTTAAATATATAAACAAATCAAATCAATAAATTTAAATTATATGAATAATTGTTACATAAATGTTTTCTAACAGAATTTAAACCATCTGAACTGAGAATAACAGTAAAAGGGAGACAATGTCAAGGCTAACCCTAAGACAATCGGATTCCAAAACATGTTCATTAGTAAATGAAAATAAATGTTGCAAAAACTGTCAAGAATCAACAAGGACAACTATGGATTCATCAAATACTAGTCGTAAAAAACTCTCCACATAAATGGAGAAGGTTTCATAAGCCATGCCCACCCTGCAACAATCGGTCTAACAGGGCCTCACACTACAGTCACAGTTTGGCCCTGTCTTCAGTGAACAGATGTTTTACCTCAAAGAATTCCCTGTTGATATAATTTTCTTCAAGTTACTCTTGTTATCATCTTGTGCTTTGAGAGTTTTTAATGTTACGTTTTATTGCAATCAACTTCCAATCCTCTCATCATAGTTAGATGTCAACCTCTTATTTTCAGAATCAGGAGCAATCCAAAAATAATCTGCGATAATCAGAAAAAACATTTTACAATATTAATACTATCAACTTGAGAAGTTAGAGTAAGAAAATATGAAATTACATGCATTTTCTGAAGTATAATAGCTCTGTATACCGCTATTTATTGTCACTTTAGTAAGTCCAATCTACTACCTTTTCTGTCAAAAATGTCTGATCTGCTTTTGCAGTGGCCAAGTGGGATCCAGCATCTCATATATGTATCCATCAGTTAAGGAAGAATGAAACTGGACAACACAGCTGGAATGTTATGGTAAGTACATAACTTCTTTTTTTTTTTTTTTTTTTTTTTTTTTACAAAAGATTAGAAGGGACAGAGCAAACATTTTGAGCCAAAATCAGGGATATCCCTGAAAATCAGGTACATTTCAGCGGTATGTCATTAAATTAGTAGAATGTCATATTTGTAATAAATTAGTAACAGGTCCATATATTATTAGCTTCCTGAGTATTTTAACAATAGGCTTAAGGCTGATTTGAGGTTGCTAAAACTTAAAAAACCCTGGTAATGCACTTCTTAGTAGTTGTACTGGGTATTAAGCATAGTTCTCAATGCTTACTTCCTGAATCAGGGGCAAATTCAGGAAAAAAAAATCTGGGACATTCCAGGACATTTATTGTCGGAATTAAAAGAAGTCTGTAATTATTGCCATTAATTGATAACTGTAATGCAATGTTTTGTCTTGTCACACACACACTTTACTTACAAGGCATTTTTGTACTGGGTTGTAGTTTTGTAACTCATGGCTTATAATTGTAGGATACTGAGTATACTGGCAGGGCATTGAGACAGTCCATGTAGGACATATTGCTTTGGCCTTGTATACTTTTAGTAAGCTATCTATATTGGCATTTCAGTTGTTGTAAATGTTTGGACAGATAAATGTCGAAGGGGGATTATACTCAATGACTGGCATACTGAGAGCTATGTAAAAGGGGTCAATGGCATCTCTAGATCTAGTCACAATTTTTTGTTTATATGCTGCATAATATAAAATAACTTTCTTACTACAATGGAATTAACAAAAAAAGTAGGTCATTGTCCACATAAATTCCCAAATACTAAACAACCGGGTCATCCCACAGGGAAGTATTGCCTATGTGGTATTTACCTAGGGTTGACAACTTCCCAAAGGACATGATAATGCATTTTTTGACAATTAGTTTCAGTCAGTGATTCTGGTCCCATATATTTGTTTGAGACAAACCTTCATGCAGGATGACTAAGTCATTTTGGGATTTAAAGACTGCTCCTGGCTTGCAGTCATCATAAAACTTAATCAACTAGAGCCCTTTGGTATTGGCTTTTTCTTCAGAGAAATAGATGCCAAACAGGAACATTCCCAGAAACAAGCTCTGCGAGATTCCACTAGTGACTAGTCTCTTTATGTGGATAGCTTCCCCTATTTTTATCTCCTGCATCCTATCTGTAAGCCAGTTGGCAATCCAGCAAGTGGTGTAGAGGTTTATTCCCAGGTTATTTTGTTTAAATGCTATGCTGAATTGGGGGACTATGTCAAATGCCTTGAACAGTTCAAGATTTGCACTGGGTACCATTTTACCTTCATCCACTGCTTTGGTGAACTTTTCAAAGAAGTTCACCAGGTTGACCAGCCCTTGAAAAATACAAATGGAGATGTGTCCAGTGTTTGGAGGGTCTTGTTATCCTTATTGATTAGTTCAATGATAACGGTCTTCATGGTTTAGAATATGAGCCTTGGGAAATTTAAGTCACTGTAATTGCCTGCATCTCAGGAAAGTCCTGTCTTATGAAGAAGAATGACTGTAGTAGTTATCCATTTGCTTGATACAGATTGTGTATGAAGGCTTAAGTTGAACAATGTTGTTAAGAGGTGGCTAAATCATGCTTTCTGCTATTTAAGATGATTCCACGGGTATTGCCAGGACCCATCAATGCAGTATTTTTAGCTTTGGATAACACTTTCAGGACTTGGTGGTGGTGTTGCTCTGCACTTGTTTATACAGGCTGTAGCTGCACCTATGTGGCTCTTTACATGCTTGTATAGTGTGGTGGTGTAAGTCTTTGCATATTCAAAAGAATTAACAGGATTTGGTGGGCATTTGAAACTTCCCAATTTATCACTTAGAAGTAGGTAGTATTTTCCTAATCAGAAAAAATTAAGCCAGCAAGACATGACCCAGTAAAAAGACTGAAATATAATTAATAAATCCAAAGGACAGCAAAAAAATGCACAGACCGGTTTCGGCTGGTATCACATACACAGCCTTCATCAGTGTAACACAAGCAAAATGAAAGCTGTCATATAAATACACTCCACACAGTTGTGATTGGTCAATCCTAAAATTTGTCATTCAATCCTGGTGAGAAAAGACCACCTAGTTTGATAATCCACTTTTTTTCTTTTGAATTTAACAATGAGTGCCAACCCGTTTTGTTAGATTTTTTGCCATGAATAATATCAATCACAGTAAAAAGAAAATTGGCAGATGGATGTGTGAGTTGATGTTTATATAATGCATTATTTAATCTACCTTTTTTAATTTTACTAGTGTGCTCAGAGATTCTAAGCCTGAGTGGCCTAGAAGTTTGGCCTATATAGAAAGCCCCACATGTACACGTTGCTAAATAAATTAGCCAATCAGAACTACAATTTGCAAAGAACTTTATGTCATATACAATGGGGGAATTCCTGCTTGCGAATTCCTTCATTTTGGATATTTTGGGGCAATTAATACAGTGTCCACAGGGATAACATCCTACAGGAATGGTACCAGTAATGGTAGTTTGTATAGGTTCTAATCCTCCAATGTCATGTGAATGTTTATAATGACTAAAGGTACTGCCTAAATTTCTGCCTTTCCTAAAAGAGAACAAACATTTGGAGGGAACAATTGAAGATAATTCATTATCGTATAATAGAAGATTCCAATGACTATGAATACTCTGGATCAGAGCATCAGAATTTCTTCCATAAGTGGTAGTGAATCTGATGGGATGAACAGTTGAAACAGTATCAGATTTATAAGTGAGTAAATCTTCCCTATTCATATGTCCAACTTTGTGTATTGCATCAAAAACATGACCCATCTTGTATCCCCTGGTCCTGAAGCGGCTAGTCAGATCATTACTTTGTTCATGGTAGGATGTTTCTTCAGAGCAAATTCATTTCAGTCTGATAAACTGAGATTTTGGAATGTTTTTGGATATGTGTGGAGGATGAAAGCCGGAAGCATGTAAAATGGTGTTATATTCCGGGTGTTTCCTGTATACTTTTGTACCTAAGGTGTCATCAGGTAATCTATTGATCAAGACATCAAGAAAAGTGATGTTGTCATGATCATAATGTAGAGTAAACTCAATACCCCATTGATTGTTGTTAAGATATGCCAGGAAATCATACAACTCATCTAATTCACCCCTCCATACTGCCCAGCAATCATCAAGGTATCTTCTCCAAATATCAAGATGTTCTAAGTAGATATTATGTTCAGAGTTATAAATCAAATCTTTCTCCACATAAGCCATAAAAAGGTCCACATAAATAGGCGCAAAGGATGAGCCCATAGTGGTACCCTTAGTTTGCCAATAGCAGACATCTTGATAGAAGAAAACATTATTATTCAAAACATAGGATGCCATATCCAAAAGAAATTCATTAAATTCACATGAGTATAATCCAGAAACATCCAACCAATAAGATAAAGCTTCTAAGCCACCAGAATGAGGAATATTTGTATATAGTGCACTTACATCAAAAGTGCACATCCACCAATCCGGATCCAGTTGTGTATCCTTGATGATCTGTAGAAAATTGGTAGTGTCACGTAATCGTGAATGGATAGATGTTAAAAGAGGATTTAATTTGTCAGTCAGAAAAAGTGAAAGGGGTTCTGTGATATAACCCCTGCCTGAAACAATAGGTCTTCCCGGGGGATGTGTGGGATCTTTGTGTATCTTTGGTAAAAAGTAAATATATTGATTAGAGGAATCATGAACTAAGAATTGGTGCATAAGATTGGTATCAATAATACAAGCTTCTTTGGCATGTGAAAGAAATTGTTCGATTTAATTTTGAAATCTAGAAGTTGGATTAATAACCATTTTAACATAGTATTTTTCATTGGACAATTGCCTAAGAGCTTCCTGATTGTAATAGTTCCAATCTAAAACAACAATAGCACCCCCTTTGTCTGCTGAGATAACAACAATATCGCGATTATATTGAATATTTCTGATAGCTTGTTGTTCTTCGATAGTGATGTTGTTAGGTCGACAATCAGAAGCAGATCACGCATAATGAAGATCTTTAAGAATATTATTCTGAAATTGTGAAACAACAGGGTGCATAGGTGTATTAAATTGTGATTTATGATATGTAAATTTATCTGAAACACCAAAATTGTTAGTAGAACCAAAATACATTCTTAGATTCAATAATCTAAAAAAAGGTACAACATCCTCTGCAAATGAATCTTCACTGACAAAAAAAACAGGGACAAATGTAAGACCTTTATTAAGGATAGCAACTTCAGTAGGTGATAAAACATAGCTTGACAAATTTAAAACATTATTATGTACTGGTAGGTCTACTTGGTCATAACATGGTGTAATAAACCTTGAATGTCCGTTATGGCCTTTATGCTTCCTCCCCCCTCTTTTATACCTGCTCCTAAAGGGGCACCAATAGGTGTTCTCTTGGGGGTGGGTGACCCGGAAGCAGTTGGCAGCTCACTCTCAGGGCCTGAGGAAAGTTCCACCATAGAGGAACCCGTATCTGAGATGTAATTATGCTTAAGAATAGATTTGGGTCTTTTTCTTTTCGAAGGACGGTTGTGTTGGATATTAAATTTAACATGTTTAACTACATTGAATGGATTATTGCCTTGATAGCCCGCCAAATCCCTATAATATTTTTGAATTTTCTTTGTTTTGAGTTGGATCTCCAAGTTATTTAAATCAGAAGCCACCCTGTCAAGTTGTTTAACAAAAAAGGGTTCTTTTTCAAAAGATTTAACGTCATTGGCAAGGTCAAGGACTGTATTGACCTCCTTGTCAATTGTGCGCTCATAATATTTATTGAGTGCCTTAACAAAGGACATACTTGCTTGATGTTGGATTCCTGCCCATTCTTGTGATAATTCTTCATCTATGTCTGACACTAATGGCTGAATCCTTACCCTCAAACCCCGTGGGGTGATGTTTTTTGTAATATACGCTTTGAACAACTTAGCGTGCCAGACATTCAATCTCAATATTCGCAAATATTTATGAAGTTTGTCAAATGCAAGGCTGCAAGTAGCTTCAGACCCTATAGCTGCTCCAGAATTTGTATCATCAGTAATGGAGCCCAGACCAAATGCACTCAAATCTTCTCTATCAGAAGATAATCCCGATACTAGAGTTATCAAATCCATTTTGAAGGGTGCAACCAAAAAAGGACAATAATAGCAACAAGGCTACGTCAATCAGTGAGACAATAATAGACCCAAATATGGACTACGTCTCCACACACAAATAGGTCAAGATCCAAAAAATGGCAAAAATATCAATTGGCAAGTGAGGACCAAAATATAAATCAAATTGGCAAAGGTGACTAATTGAGAAAATAAATAAATAAATCCGAGATCCACTAAAAAACAAAGAATGGCAATAACCCATAGAATCTAGGAAAAAAGGGGCTAGACTATCAATGGCAATACCCAAAGGTCCTTCGACAAGAATAGGAACCCCCAAACCTAATATGAGGATGATAAAGTATCCATATAATACACAAAGTGGATCAATAAGATGATGTGTATAAAGAAGGACAATAATACAAAACATATAATGTTATAAATGACAACTGTAAAAAGCCCATACGAAAATGTAAGTATACGTCAACAGCGATATGTGTCTAAGAGAGAAAAAAGAAAAACTTGAGACATCAATTCTGAATTCGGGAAATATTGTACTATGGATGTAAAAATAATATATAATAAAAATATATATGCATATGAAAAAAAATATAGCCAGATGATTATTTTAGCCACGTAAATAGTAATCTAATATGAATGTCAGGAGGTGCATATTAGTGCCCAAAATGTATAAGGGAGAAAAGGGAAAAACTCCCCTAACATCTAAATGGTATTCAACAATCCTAACAACATGCTAATGGAACTGAAGAACTTGCCCACCAAACAGTATATATAGATCAACAATGATGACAAAAATGTATACCAAATGGCTCTCAATAGTTGGTGTAAATGCTGTAAATATGGTCCCAAGCAAAAGCTAGCTTGAATAGAAATATTTAAATTGCAAATATAAACTAGCACCAGTTATATAACACACATGATAGATACTAATGGAGTGAACCATCAGCAAAGGCCCAATACATAGTGAGCAAAAATGTATATGCACACAAAACTATACACAAAAAAATGGGAATGAGAAATGCAATATATGTGCTGAATCATAAGTTAAGCTCCCTAATAATGAGCTAAGAATACAGACAGTGTCTTAATGTCTGATTAATCATTCCCCAGTGTGTAAATCCAAAGAAACAATCCTAATAATTAAAGCAAAATGATATCAATAAGACAGAAAAACAGTACACTAATATATATTAAACAATACAATATATATGGTACAAAACAGTATTTGTATACATATATCTTGAATTGAAAACCGTAGAGAAAAGTCTATGGTGATAAATAACGAACTGTAAATTGCAGATGGAAAAACTAAAATGGCGCCGACTGTATATCACCGAACGTATGCCTGAGTTCGAAGAGGCAGAAAAACACAAAGTCCCAAAAAGGAGACAACAATAATAAAGTTCAATGAAAGTCAAATGTTGAATGTCATCTGCAATTGCACTTAACAAGATCCTAAATCAGCAGAAAAGTCATATAGAAAAATTGTTAATTTCCATGGCCCTCTGAATAAGAAACAGCATGTAGATAATCACAAAATATAAAGTATTGCGTATATGAAGAATTAGTCACACTATACTAGTACCAGAAGCACCAATCGCATGTAATGTCCTCCAAATACATCTGCCAGTTACGACTCGAACCAAAATAGATGTAAAATGTATCCCCGAAAAATGAGTCAGTAGCAAAAAGCCTCAATAGATTGTTCAAAAGCCTCGCATTAACAGGAGCAATAAATGCTGGATATAAAAATCCACAGCAGGAGTAGTTCTCAGAAAAAAAAACAACTTTGTTCAAACGAACATGAGAATAACAGCATAGCCAGGCCAAAGGAGTAAGCTGCAGACTGCACCGTCGTCACACCACCGAATAACCGGAAACTCCAAGCAGAAGGGAGGCGGAACTTCCTGTCGAAATCAATCCACCAATAGAAATAATGCACAGATGATGCATTGAATATACTTCAATGTAACGACAATGAATGTATAATCCAAACTAGAAGAAATTAGGTCCAAACGGAAAAACATATATAATCCAAACGGGAAAAGTGTATGAGTGCTGCTGCCAAGGTAAAAATGTGTAAAAATACATAAAAATAAGCTGAAGCATCAGCGGAAAATAAATTAACCCTGGCCAATAGTCAAGATTCATTTGCAGAGGATGTTGTATCTTTTTGTAGATTATTGAATCTAAGAATGTATTTTGGTTCTACTAACAATTTTGGTGTTTCAGATAAATTTACATATCATAAATCACAATTTAATTCACCTATGCACCCTGTCGTTTCACAATTTCAGAATAATTTTCTTAAAGATCTTCATTATGTGCGATCTGTTTCTGATTGTCGACCTAACAACATCACTATCCAAGAACAACAAGCTATCAGAAAGATTCATTTGCAGAGGATGTTGTATCTTTTTGTAGATTATTGAATCTAAGAATGTATTTTGGTTCTACTAACAATTTTGGTGTTTCAGATTTTTACATATCATAAATCACAATTTAATCCACCTATGCACCCTGTTGTTTCACAATTTCAGAATAATATTCTTAAAGATCTTCATTATGTGCGATCTGTTTCTGATTGTCGACCTAACAACATCACTATCCAAGAACAACAAGCTATCAGAAACATTCAATATAATCGCGATATTGTTGTTATCTCAGCAGACAAAGGGGGTGCTGTTGTTGTTTTAGATTGGAACTATTACAATCAGGAAGCTCTTAGGCAATTGTCCAATGAAAAATACTATGTTAAAATGGTTATTAATCCGACTTCTAGATTTCAAAATGAAATCTAACAAGTTCTTTCACATGCCAAAGAAGCTTGTATTATTGATACCAATCTTATGCACCAATTCTTAGTTCATGATTCCTCTAATCAATATATTTACTTTTTACCAAAGATACACAAAGATCCCACACATCCCCCGGGAAGACCTATTGTTTCAGGCAGGGGTTATATCACAGAACCCCTTTCACTTTTTCTGACTGACAAATTAAAACCTCTTTTAACATCTATTCATTCACGATTACGTGACACTACCAATTTTCTACAGATCATCAAGGATACACAACTGGATCCGGATTGGTGGATGTGCACTTTTGATGTAAGTGCACTATATACAAATATTCCTCATTCTGGTGGCTTAGAAGCTTTATCTTATTGGTTGGATGTTTCTGGATTATACTCATGTGAATTCAATGAATTTCTTTTGGATATGGCATCCTATGTTTTGAATAATAATGTTTTCTTCTATCAAGATGTCTGCTATTGGCAAACTAAGGGTACCGCTATGGGCTCATCATTTGCGCCTATTTATGCGGACCTTTTTATGGCTTATGTGGAGAAAGATTTGATTTATAACTCCGAACATAATATCTACTTAGAACATCTTGATATTTGGAGAAGATAGTAAACTTGTAGAACACTCAGCCAACCAATATAAACAAAACCAGGAACCGGCACAATGAAGGTTGTCCAAAGTAGGAGACCAAAAACTGGTTGTAAATTAAACCAGAATTTATTGTATCCAACGAAAAAACAGCAACGAACAGCATCCAAATCTTTTAGTTAAACCATACAAACATTAAGCGCTTTCGTCTCCGCACTCGGAGACTTCATCAGAATAAAGCTTAGTGAACACTGGTTGCCTAATATACAGGCTGTTGGTCTTAATTCAAATCATTAACCCAATGATCTTTAAACAATTGCAGTGATCAATTACTTAATTGATTTTACGTTACTATAAGGCAAAACATAATGAAAACTGTTTCAATTCCATGGTAAAAAAAATTTTTTCGGTAAAAAAATTCTTCATACTTGAGGTTAAAATAAACTTTTTGTTACAATCACTTCATGAATTCACACTTAAATTTTGTAAAAAGTAAAATAAATGTATGTATAGTGTATAATTGTACGTTGGGTATGTACATGGTGAAGTGAAAAGTAGTAAACCCACCTTCTATTTTGTTTTATTTTACTACTCGATTTGCAAGCCCTATGTGTATCGAATAACATAAAGTGAACCCTGGTATCACCAATAAACTAATAACTATACTAAAAACTTACGAGTGTGGTGCCATACATTCCATTTAAAATATGCATCAATAAATGAATAAGATAAATTAATAAATAAATAACATGAACATTCAAGCATATGAAATAAGTAATGAATACATAAATATATCTGTGATTAAAATATAAAACCAAGCATCTATAAATATAAATATATAAATATTAATATAAATATATAACTATATATAAATAAATACATAAACTTATAAAACATTAAACATTAATATAAATACTGATAAAAATACTGGTGTAAATATAAGTATTAAACATACTGATGTAAATGTAAATGTTAAAAAAATATTATATATATGTGAAATTTATTAAAAATACTAATACAACTATCAATCCATTGGTCCTGGTTACAATATAATATAAAATAAAGTGTTGGTAATACACCGAAAAAATCTCTCAAGTTCTAAGGTTTACTGTACATACTTGGTCATTTTAGGGACTGCGGCTAAAAACTTGAGCACAGGGGAAATTGAGATATGATCATTCAAGCCTTTTCCACAACTTGCATCTAGCCTGAGTTGCCATATCATTTCTCTAAACTCAATTTTGGTTTCCCAATCACCCCCTCGGTCTGGGTATTGTACCACTTCTAATACCCAGAACTTAAAATCAGCTATTTTACACTTGATTGCATGCCTATATAATGCATTATTTTCATTATGCCTATTTATGTCCCGTATATGTTCGTAAATTCTATTCCGCAATAACCTCTCCGTTTTACCTACGTAAAAACTCTCACATGCCGTATAAATTACTAAATATACTAGGCCCTTAGTGTAACAACTACTGTAACTGTTGGCCACTAGTTTTAAGGGTATACTCGCAATACTTACTTACTTCTTATTATATATGTAGGGACATTGCACACACCTACCACATTTATATGTTCCATGTTTTCTTTTTGTACCTTCCACAGTGTTTTCTTTTCTTTCCAAAATATTTTTGATGTTGTAATTTCTCCTATAACTAAACCTCAGTTTGTTATTAAAAACATCTGTTTTAGTTGCCATGCTTTTAAACATGTTCCAAGTTTCATATACCCCCCTATTCAACCACTTAGTCCCATAAAAATATGTGGTAGTCAAATAAGGTGTTAACTTTACTTCCTTCTGATCTATTTCTACCTCATTACCACTCTGTTCACTACATTCAGTAATTATTTTGACTTCCTGTTGCACTTTACTTAAAAGGGGTTTGTATCTCGTCCCCCTACCTGTTATCACATAGTCTTTGACTGAATTGATGAGATTATTAGGATACCCCCTTTCCTTAAAGAGGTTTTCCAGATAACTAATTTCATTCAAAAATTCAGACTCATCAGATATCATCCTAGCCATCCTAATCATCTGGCCTTTGACAATATTCTTTTTTAACTGTTTGGGATGGTCACTCAGATAATGCAGGTAGGAGTTCGAAAAGTGCTCTTTTCTGTAAATATTAGACTTTTAACACTTATTGATCCTGTCCTTAATAAGTTTGACATCCAAGAAGTGCGTTTCTTCAGTTTCTATCTCATGCGTAAACTTTAAGAATGATGTGGTAGAATTAATGTGTCCTATGAATTCTTCGATTTTATCCCTAGTCTCTTCCCAAAAAATAAAAATGTCATCTAGGAACCTGAAGTATTGCATGATGTACTGTCTGTAATCAGTTTTAAAAACATGTTCTCTCTCCCAGTGTAGCATTATAATGTTTGCATATATAGGCTCGCATGCTGACCCCATGGCCACTCCTTCTTTTTGGTGGTAATAATCCCCTTCAAAAAAGATAAAGTTATATTTAAGCACCAGTTCCATGCTTAACAATACATTCCTGAATTTGTTGGGTGTAAGCCAGTCCATCTCCCCCAAAACATTTTCAAACCACTCTAAACCGGTTTCTTGAGGTATAACTGTGAATAACTCTTTTACATCTATAGTTATAAAATACATATTGTCCCTGTAACCAATTTCATTAATTTTACTTAAAAAGTCCCAGGAATCCTTTAAAATATGATTCCATCTAGAATAAATTCCCTTGGTCATAACATCAACAAATATGGCCATAGGTCGTGTCTTGGAACCCTGTGATGCCACAATTGGTCTCAAGGGGGGGTCCTGAATAGATTTATGTATCTTCGGGATTCCAAAAATCCCTGGGATGACAGGCTTTACAACTTTTAAGTATTTGTATAATGTCAAGTCAATCAGACCAGTGAACAAATTGTCTTCCAAAATTAAATCTATTTTCTGATAAAAAATATTTATTTCATTTTTGGTAACCATAGTATAATTTTGGTCCTGGTCTAAAATCTCTTTCATTTTTCTGACATATTCCCATGTCTCCATAAGCACAACACCCCCTCCCTTATCTGGTTTCATAACTCGGACACCTCTATTTCCACTTAAATCATGCAATATTTTATCTTCCTTTTTGTTCAAATTGTGTGCCCTCACTTAATGTTTGTATGGTTTAACTAAAAGATTTGGATGCTGTTCGTTGGTGTTTTTTCGTTGGATACGATAAATTCTGGCTTAATTTACAACCAGTTTTTGGTCTCCTACTTTGGACAACCTTCATTGTGCCGATTCCTGGTTTTGTTTATATTTGGAGAAGATACCTTGATGATTGCTGGGCAGTATGGAGGGGTGAATTAGATGAGTTGTATGATTTCCTGGCATATCTTAACAACAATCAATGGGGTATTGAGTTTACTCTACATTATGATCATGACAACATCACTTTTCTTGATGTCTTGATCAATAAATTACCTGATGACACCTTAGGTACAAAAGTATACAGGAAACACCCGGAATATAACACCATTTTACATGCTTCCAGCTTTCATCCTCCACACATATCCAAAAACATTCCAAAATCTCAGTTTATCAGACTGAAACGAATTTGCTCTGATGAAACATCCTACCATGAACAAAGTAATGATCTGACTAGCCGCATCAGGACCAGGGGATACAAGATGGGTCATGTTTTTGATGCAATACACAAAGTTGGACATATGAATAGGGAAGATTTACTCACTTATAAATCTGATACTGTTTCAACTGTTCATCCCATCAGATTCACTACCACTTATGGAAGAAATTCTGATGCTCTGATCCAGAGTATTCATAGACATTGGAATCTTCTATTATATGATAATGAATTATCTGCAATTGTTCCCTCCAAATGTTTGTTCTCTTTTAGGAAAGGCAGAAATTTAGGCAGTACCTTTAGTCATTATAAACATTCACATGACATTGGAGGATTAGAACCTATACAAACTACCATTACTGGCACCATTCCTGTAGGATGTTATCCCTGTGGACACTGTATTAATTGCCCCAAAATATCCAAAATGAAGGAATTCACAAGCAGGAATTCCCCCATTGTATATGACATAAAGTTCTTTGCGAATTGTAGTTCTGATTGGCTAATTTATTTAGCAACATGTACATGTGGGGCTTTCTATATAGGCCAAACTTCTAGGCCACTCAGGCTTAGAATCTCTGAGCACACTAGTAACATTAAAAAAGGTAGATTAAATAATGCATTATATAAACATCAACTCACACATCCATCTGCCAATTTTCTTTTTACTGTGATTGATATTATTCATGGCAAAAAATCTATCAAAACTGGTTGGCACTCTTTGTTAAATTCAAAAGAAAAAAAGTGGATCATCAAACTAGGTGGTCTTTTCCCACCAGGACTGAATGACAAATTTTAGGATTGACCAATCACAACTGTGTGGAGTGTATTTATATGACAGCTTTGATTTTGCTTGTGTTACACTGATGAAGGCTGTGTATGTGATACCAGCCGAAACCAGTCTGTGCATTATTTTGCTGTCCTTTGGATTTATTAATTATATTTCAGTCTTTTTACTGGGTCATGTCTTGCTGGCTTAATTTTTTCTAATTTTTTCTGATGTGGCTTTCCCTGAGCCGTGCAGTTGCTTCCGGGCAAACTTTATTTGGTATATGATATTAGAGGATTTCCTCCCACATTCCCAAGACATGCTGCAGGTAGATTAGACATCCTAAATTGGCTCTAGGTGTGAGTGTGGTCATGTGTCTGCCTTCCGAGGAAGGTTGGGCACCGGGCTGGCAACTCAATGCTGTAAAACCATACTGACACTCTTTCAGCAGACCATAGATCCACTGTGGCAACCTCTAATAGAGGCAGCCAAAAGGAGGAGGAGGAGAAGAAGAAGGAGGAGAAGAAGAAGAAGAAGAAGAAGAAGAAGAAGAAGAAGAAGAAGAAGAAGAAGAAGAAGAAGAAGAAGAAGAAGAAGAAGAAGAATTTTGTCTTAGAGAAATTTTTAAAGGGAGCTTGGGTGGAAGGTATCTCTGATTTCAGTTTTATGTCAAAGTACATGGCTTTGCAGTCAGACCTAACAAAGTGACAAAGATAAGCAACAGAAGGTATAAGATGCCCACATATTAGTAAGGAAAACATCCACAATGTTTCACCTAGTGAGCACAATGATTATTTGTTCCAAGGCACTTGTAGTAGCAAAATCCAGGAATCTTTGTGCCTGTGCACTAGTGGTGGTATGTTTCCATGTCTATAGATGGATCATTTATCTATTGTATAGGGTTTAATATCGAATGATTCTGGTTGCTGTTGCTAGACTTTATTGCCTTTTTGGTCATAGAGGGAATTGTATAGCAAGCTAATCTATGGTACAGGAACTTTCTAAGGGTTATTTGGACAAGCCATATCTCTTGTACTTCATGCTGCTTCACCAGCATAGATGTGAGTCTATTTTCAATGAAGATAGAGAAACCTCCACCATTTCTTCCCTCCTGCATAGAAACTGGTCTAAACTGTGGAAGGTATTATAGCCCTGCATAGCCAGATTGTTCTCTGTCATTTTAAACCATGCCCCAGTCACTACACACACATCTACTTCCTCCAGGTTGAGGAGAGTTTGTAGGGGCTGGAGTTTCTTGTTTACCCTCCTAGCACTGATCACTAATGCCTATATATTTTCCTTTGCTTGGATTGTTAAGCTGGTAGGATTATCTGGTTGTCATTACCTAAAAAAAGGCACTATCGGGGTGGACTATGCTTTTGCCAGTAATGAAAACAATAGAGAGGAGAGATACAATCCATCATTGGTGAAGTAACATAATCTGTCGATCATATCCTCCTAGGCTGATAAATACTGGTTGTGATGATATGAGATAGTACCATCTGTGTAAGGGAAAGTAGGGCAGTGCATGTGTAACACATGCCAGCGAATTTTATGTCATTTGACTGTCACACTGATTTGTACAAATGCTTGTCTTAAAAATGTATTTGTAAAGTTGCTTGTATTAAAAATGCATCAACAGTGGCTCCTACTGGACAGAAAAGAGATATACATGTATGTCAGACAGTATTATTATTATAACTGATTAAATGTACATGTTTTAATAGGCAGTTCAAGAAGGGAAGAGTTTAATCTCAGTCCTGCTAATTTTGAAAAATAGGTTGAAAATTAAATGGGTTGGTTTAGGCCATAGATATTTTATCTTACACGTCTGATTGCAACCAGAGACAAAATGTCTGGGAAAACCAGTACTAGGAATTTTACTCTATTGTCCTTAGAGGTAAACTAATTGCTATCAACAGATCTTAGCAAAACTCTTGGTGTGTATTCTACCAGAGTCGGGCGACCAGATGTGATGTCATTCTATAACTAGCACTAAAATGAGGCTTTATATATTAGTGAGAGATATGGTGGAACTGTCACAGCAGCACTTTGTTTTATAGAACCTGAAATGATTCTTTATATATTAGTGAGGGATATGATGGAACTCTTATAGCAGCACTTTGTTTTTCGAAACCTGACAGGAAAGATCTCTTACAGATATTTCACACAACCACACACCTCATCTTGCCTTGCTGTAGTAAGTAACTTTACTAGAGAACAGTTATTCTTTAGTCAGTCAGGAATATATGGTGAGATTAGTTAAGTATTGTTTTTCTTTATCTGTGTGAATCTATCCAACTTTGTTATTTTGTATATATATCCCATGGCTGAAACTCTGGTGTTTATTGTAAGTAGATATTCAGTATTCTCATATTTTCTGTTTTATTATTTATTATTAAATATTTCTATACCTTTCACTGTGGCTGGTCTTTTAGAGAATAAATTTAACATGTTAAGAGTATGTATGTAACCATGGTCACTCCTGAAAGCCTTACTGCATTGGTCAAACTATACCATTTTTATTAGTATTAATTTTACTCAGTATAATTGGGTACCCTTGTAAGATCCTTAGAGTAGTTGACTGATGGCAGCATAATTACCTTATAGTTTGGCCAGAGGGGGCACAGCTGGTAACTCTGTGGCAGCCTTTCCCATATGTGTGTGTGTGTGTGTGTGTGTGTGTGTGTGTGTGTGTGTGTGTGTGTGTGTGTGTGTGTGAAATTCAAATATCCAAGTGTGTGTGTGTCAGCTGCTTGGAACAGAGACACAGACCTCTAAAGTGGTGAGTGTAGAGTCTTGTCCAGGGTCTGGGCAGACAGAGAGAGAGAGAGAGAGAGAGTCCAGCCGCAGGTCTAGAGTGTGCTCTCTGTGTGCTCTTAAGGGAAATTGTGATTGATGCAGAGAGCTGCATCTGAAAATACCATGTGTATCTCTTATTGTTCCTAGTGGCTATCCCTCACCAGTGTCAGTGGTGAGAATTAAGGCTCCTTTATAACTGACCTGGAGTAGGGCCCATCACATATTGTTGAGCAGTGGTGGGATATTAATTGAACTTCAGTAGCCTGTGGGCAGTTGTCACTGAAGGTGTGTATACTTTCAGCAGTCACAAATTAAACATGCAGAGTTTCATTTTCACTACAATTTTAATTATTTTTATTAGTTTACTTTAGCCAGGGAAAGCATACAAAAATGTCACCAAACCATTATGGCAAGCTGACAAGGTATCAGTTGTCCAAGGCGAATGAAGCCAAAGGACTGGGACATGCCAACCTGACTAAAGAGGAAGTGATTTCAGCCTTAATTGCAGCTGCAAGATGGACCAGCAACCAGGAGGATAACCATTCTAGTGATGGGGATTGGAAGCCCTTAGAAACAGGACAGTTCTCCTTTTCATCAGAGGACTTATAACCCATCTGGAGTTAAAGAGACTTGAACTGGACGCCAAATGTTTGGAATTAGAATCAGTGGAGAGACTGTGACAGGCAATACAGATAGAATTGGAGGCAGCAGAAAGACTGTGGCATTTGGAGGTAGAAGAGAATGCGAGACTGCTGCATTTGGAGGCCAAAAAAGGTGCAACAGCACCAACATGAGAAGGAGATGCTGACGCTTTGTCAGGATCATGGAGGTAATGAGGAAGGGAATAACCAAATCCCAGAAGCAATAAAGGTCAGCAAATTTCTTCTAATTTACAGAATATGATAATTTTGATAGTTTTATTCATATATTTGAAATAGTATGTAAACAGTATAATGCTGACCAAGGGCTCTGGGTATGGATCCTGACCCCCTTACTCCATGGTAAAGCTGTAGCTGTTGTTTCTAAATTTCCTGATACTGATTGTTTAAACGCTATGGTAAAGTTAACAATCTTTATTGGAATGTATTAAGTTAATGCCTGAATCTTACAGAAAAATAAAAGTTTTGTGAGCATAGACAGAAGGCAGATGAAAGCATATATGATTATGTTGTTGAGTTAAGCACTTATTTTCATAGGTGGGTGAGAGGGTGGCAGGTCACTACTTTTGAAAGGCTGTCAGACCTTTTGGTGAGGGAACAAGCCCTTAACACTTTGCCTGCAAACATGAGAATCTGGTTGTCAGACTGGGAGTGTAATTCTGCAGATGAGCTGGGGAGAAATGGGTATCTCTACTTAGTAAGCATGGCACCACTACACAAGAAGGGCACACCCAGTGCTGCACATGGATATAAGGGAAGACATGGTGGGCAGCCTAACCACCCCAACAGAGTCCATCAGTAACATGGGAAGCCACTAGTTCAGGTACACAGCCAGGATCAAGGGTTAGATGTTTTAAATGCAACCAGAGGGACCGTGCAGCATACAAATGTCCAATTAAGCAAGGTGAGGAATAAATAGTGAGGAAGCCAGCAAGTGGGAATAACCGCATGACAGTAATAAGTTGTCTGGAGACTACAGGGGTACCAACCTCTCACCAGAGTTTGTATCCTATCTTACTGGATGGAAGACAGGCCACTGCTAAGAGAGAGACAGCCTCTGACATAACCATTGTGAAGCCTACAGTCATTAAAGATGAACAGTACTTGCTTGGGCAGTCCATTCCAGTCAGAGCTTTAGGAGGGACCCAATTCCAAAGGCCAAGGTTCACCTTGACTGGGAGGGTGGAAAAGGAAGCCAGCAGATAGGTGTGTTTGAGGATATCCTGAAGATGACTTGATAGAAAATGATTTTGATAATGAAGTACCTTTTGTGCATGCAGTTACATGTGGGCTGGCTTGGAGACAGACATGTTGGTCAGGTAACCTGGGGGAGACCCAGACAGATCCCACACCTGAAGATGGGGGCTGGTGATGTAGATATTTTAGGAAGGGAGCTACCCTGTAGCAGTGAGCCTGAAAGTGAGCCACAGCTGCTGGTAGGTACTGATGTTTTCATGCACAGGGTGATTGCAGGGACAGAGGTGAGTGGTAGTAGCTAGGCTGACAGTGAGGCACCACTTTCAGAAGATACCAGGTTTCCTGTGGAAAAGGAGCTGTGAATGGTCACAAAGTTGAGACAGGCTTATCTTTTGGACCATACTTTACAAGGTTTGGAGGGGGTAGCTAAGAGGTACCTGATTCTCAAGGAAAAGGGGAGTCTGCATACTGGATCAAAGGGTTACTGTAGAGAGAGTGGACCCCTGAGAGAGAGCTAGAGGGTGAGGTAATGCAGCAATTGGTAGTTCCCAAAGCCTACCATCTGGGACTTCTAACCATAGCTCATGACATTCCTTTTGCAGATCGTATGGACAATAAGCATACCAACAGATGTATTATGCAGAACTTTATTTGACCTGGGATTTCAAGGGTTGTAATAGGATACTGTTGGACTGAGGACTGAGCAGTGCCAAAAGGTAGGCAAGGCAGGAGATAAGGTCAAAGCTCCTTTGAGGCCTTTGCCTGTGATTGAAAAAACATTTCAGAGGGTAGCTATGAATATTATAGGGCCTCTGAGTACCCCAAGTTCCACAGGGAAGAAGTATATCCTGGTGGTAGTAGATTATGCTACTAGATACCCTGAGGGGATGGCTTTGTCCTCCATTGAGGCAGAGAAGTTTGAAAATGCTTTGTTAGAGATTTTCAGCACAGTAGTTTTCCTGGGAGAAATACTGACCGACAATCATGTCAGACTTTCTGCCTTTTCTGAGGAAGCACGTTGTGGGATGAAGCACCTAAAGACCATCCCTTACAATGCCCAAACTAGTGGTCTTGTGGAGAGGTTAAACTCTACACTAAAGACTATGCTATGGGCATTTGCAGACCAATTTAAGAGTGGGACAAGTATTTGTCCCATCCAGATAGGTATCACAGGAATCAACGGGTTTTCTACCCTTTGAGTTGCTGTATGGGCATAGTATGAGGGGGTCTTTAGATTTGATTTGTGATGAGTGGGAGAGTGAGTGTGAATCCCACAAGGAGTCTGTTTTGGTATATGTCCTAAACCTCAGAACAAGGCTTAAGGAGCTCAAGGGCTTGGCTCAGGAGAACCTGACAAGAGCCCAACAGCAGAAAAAGGTCTGGTATGACAGGAATGCTTGAGATTGAGAACATGCTGTCAGACAGCAGGTTATGGTGCTCATTCCTTTCAGGCACAATAAACTTCAGGCAGCTTGGGAGGGAACCTTCAAAGTGGTAAGGAAGGTCAGTGATGTTAATTACATGATAAACCTGGTAAACAGTATGCAGAGGCACACATTTTACCATGTTACCATGAAGCCTTACCATGATAGGGAGGCCCTTGTGCTGAATATTTATAGTGGATGGCAGGAGGAGTCTGAGGGGGTCTGGTGACTGATCTCACACAGCCATATTATAGACAGTGCAGAAACTTCAGCCCTAACTCTATGCAAGGAAATTCATCGTTGTTACAGACCACAATCCGTTAACATGGCTACATTGTGCCAACCAAAAAAATGCCAAGTTATTAAGGTGGAGCCTAGGGAGGCAGGCAAATGACATGACAGTGTAGCACTGTAGTGGGGTCAGCAATGCCATTGCAGATGGGCTGTAAAGACAGGGTATAGGTTAATGTTTTCCCAGATAGGCCTATTTCTCTCATGCAATGCTTTCCTGGGTCACCTGATAAATTAGCTTGAGTTCTCAAAGGCAGAGAGATGTGATGATATGAGGTAGTGCCATCTGTGCCATGGAGAGTATGACAGTACATGTGCAACCTATGCCAGCATAGCTAAATGGAGTTTTGTAAAGAATTTTATGTCATTTGACTATCACACTGATGTGTACAGATGTTTGTGTTTAAAATGTATTTGCAAAGTTGCTAGTGTTAAAAATGCATCGACAGTGGGTCCTGCTGGAGAGAAAAGTGATAAACATGTTTGATAGACAGTATTATTATAGCTGATTAAACATATATGTTTTTACAGAGAATTCTGGAAGGGAAGAGATTAATCTCTGTCCAGCTAATTTTGAAAAATAAATTGAAAATTAAATGGGTTGGTTTAGGCCATAAATATTTTATCTTACAGGTATGACTGCAGCCAGAGACAAAAATGTCTAGAAAACCAGGGCTAGAAATCTTACTGTATTGTCCTTAGGGGTGAACTAATTGCTACTCTGTAAGGGTGGAGGTTTTTGAAATTGTTTTATAGCTTTCAGATGATGCAACATATCTAAGAAAAGCTCTGAGTGTGTATTGTACTATAGTCAGGTGACCAGATGTGATGTCATTCTGTAACTAGCACTGAAATGATTCTTTAGATATTAGTGTGAGCTATGATGGAACTCTCACAGCTGCACTTTGTTTTTCACAACCTGACAGGGAAGACCACTCACAGATATCTCACACAACTACACAACTCAGCCTTGCTGTAGTAAGCAACACATCACTCATCATCTTGCCTTGCTGTAGTAAGTAACTTAACTAGGGAACAGTAATTCTTTTGTCAAGTCAGGAAAATATAGCAAGATTAGGAAAGTATTGTGTTCTGCATCTGTGTAAATCTATCCATCTTTGTTATTTTTATATAATTTGTGATTGAAACTCTGATGTTTATTGTAACTAGATATTCAGTATCCTCATGTTTTTCCATTTTATTATTTATTATTTATTATTAAATATTTCTATACCTTTCTTTGTGGCTGGTCTTTTAGAGAATACTTTTAACATTGTAAGTGTTCTCATGCTTATTTTAGTGACACTGTGGCTTCTCTTGAAAGCCTTGCTGCATTCGTCAAACTCTACCATTTGGATTAGTATTCATTTTGATCAGTATAATTGGGTGCCCTTGTAACAGCCTTAGAGTATTTGTCTGGTTGCAGCATAATTACCTTATAGTCTGGTAAATCTGTGGCAGCCTTTCCCAGGTGTGTGTGTGTGTTTGTGTGTGTGTGTGTGTGTGTGTGTGTGTGTGTGTGTGTGTGTGTGTGTGCGTGCGTGCGTGCATGCGTGTGTGTGTGTGTGTGTGTGTGTGTGTGTGTGTGTGTGTGTGTGTGTGTGTGTGAAAATCAAATATCCAGGTGTGTATGTGTCAGCTACTTGGAATGGCAACACAAGAGTGTCAAAACGATTAGTGTGGAATCTTGTTTGGGGCCAGGAGAGAGAGAGAGTGAGAGAGTGAGAGAGTCCAGCCCCATGTTTGGAGTGTGCTTGCTGTGTGCTCTTAATGGAAATTGTGCTTGATACAGAGAGATGCCTCTGAAAATACTGTGTGTATATCCCTTTTTTTTCTTAGTGGCCATCCCTCACTCATGTCAGTGGTGAAGATTGAAGCTCCTTGGTTACTAACCCAGAGTAGGAGTTGTCACACTTGTCTCCCACCAAATAACACCAAATGTTTAGCCAGTTATAGAAGTCAATCAGTTTGTGTTCATATTATGGCATCATCCTTGGAGTAGTTAGAATACTGTTCAGTGCCATGCTCATAACTGCCAGGGATGCATAGTATGAGAGCTCTATCATTTCTGTCATTATATAGACCAGGGTGGAACTGACATCATTACCACACACATGCACTATGCCAGTGTTAAAGACTTGAGTGCTTGTGTGATTTGATGGCTCCTGGATCCTGGATCCATGCAAGCAACTAAATGTCTCACTTTCCTTGCTCAGTATGCTAAGACATGCATCTGTATGTTTTACATGGTGTCACCTATTACTATAGTGTTTTTTTAGGGGGGAGTAGAATGTCTGCTTTATGTGATCAGCATCTGTGTCTTTGGGACTCTTTATGCAATGAGAGGTGGTAGGTTTAACTTACTGTGTAATCCTTTTGCCTGTATTACATTTTAAACGACTTTAAGGTTTAAGCAAGTTAATCTTTAGAGCCGCAGCCTATGATAGGTTATATGTATTGCGATGGCCTTGGTGAGGTGTGATGTGTGGTGTATTGCTGATAATTTTGGTGTCTGAGTTTACGGTGTGTGTGATTTTTGCCTCCAAGGACATTATATCAGTACATCTCTCAAATAGTGTGTTATACTGTTTCAATGGCAGATGACTGTCAGACAGCACAAGACAATTTTTACACACAATTCTTACACTGCCTAAAGATATCCATTTCAGTCATGCTGGCTACATAATTTGTGGGAAAGAGCTGTTCTGTGGTATTGACAGGAATAACTCGGGGAGTGGGAAAAGCAGGGATGAACATAACTGCTTGAGTTTGGTTAATTCAGGATACTGTTTTGGTGGACTTACCAATAATGAATGGGGAAACCTTGTTATTTGCTCTACTATATACTGCAGCTCAAGGTGTGTTCATTTGAACTTAGTCAAGCTATTTTAACCTTAAACCTAGATTTCTAAGGTTGTATAAATTTCACAGCTCTCTTACAGGGGAAAAAGCTCTTGAGCAGACAACCCACTATAGTGCAAGTACTCTGGCAGTGGTGGTACACAGAGTGCATCTCACATCAGCTTTGTTTTTCTTTTACTCAGCCTCCATTAGGGCAATAATTCAGTATAATGCCCCATTGGTATGTATCTGTCTAGACCTCGTACAACAACTGCAACATCCACAGAGACACTTTACAATAACGATACACGGCCTAAACAATATATGGAGTGTTGAAAACCAGTACATTGATGAATGCCAACACTGAAAAAAAACAAGGAATATCAGCAAGAAATAAAGTAATTTATTAAAAAATGTTAAGCACTTTCATTCCATAAACTTGGAACTTCATCAGAAAGAAATAATCCATACATAATATCCTTTTATATTAAAAAGGTTTCTTAAAAAGATACTGCACAAGAAAAAACTTAGGGACTGTAATATCAATTTTAAAATTACAATAAAAAGTTAATTGCCATAAAAATTAATTTAATACCAATCAGATTATATGAACTCATTAAAATAAAGTAATAAGCATAGAATAAGATGTTTAGAGACAAGTTGAGATAATGGTTAAGGTCTTCTTTTCCAGTGCACAAGGTACAAGGTTCGATCCTGACCTCCAACCAATGCCTGCTTGGAGTTCGCATGATATCCCTGTGTCTCTGTAGGGTTCCTCCCACCTCTGAAAATCATGCTGAGTGTTTCCATCTTAAACTCACCAATGAATGGAACTCTGAGTAGCAGCACAGACTCTACATGGTGCTCTATATGTGGTAGAGTTGTACAGACCAACTGCTTTGGGCATCTACTTTGGTGAGCATTATCCTCAAGATAGGATAACATGGATCACAGACTGTGTGCCGTGGCAGGACTAGCCATTTAAAGGTGTAAGATATGGTTCTAGGTGATTCAGTCATGATGACTAATGTCAACAAAATGGGTATGGGCAGTTACTGGTGATATATAGGTTGAAGATCTGACCTATGCCAGGGATCTAGCAGGGATGTATGTGTGTGTGTCCCTATTGGCTAGTGTGTCCCTGCCATAGGTCAATACGCTATTGGCCAGTATGGAAGTGGATGACATGATGATACAGAGGAGGCTGGGCATCTTATGTATCCATGAGACAAGATGGAAGGGCTTGGGATCTACTACTCAGGAGGGGGACAGGCTAGAAATGGTGTGGGATTGTGGTGAGACAGAGGCTTCAGAAGGCAGTGAGGGATATTATCAGAGTTAGTGACAAACTTATGGCAGTCAGACTTCAGTGTAATGATAATGCGATATTCATAATCTCAGCCTATGCCCCAGATAGTGAGGAAAAGATTGCATTCAGACAGCAGTTCCACGACCTTCTAGATAAATAGGACAACAGGAATTGGTGTTGATAATGGGTGACTTGAATGCACATACTGGGACCAACAGAATAGGGTATGAGGACTGCCTGGGTCAATTCTGTCTGATAAATGGCTTGATAGTAGCCAATACATGGTTCAGAAACAGAGACGATCACATACATGTACAAGAGTGGCCAACATGCAACTTAAGTAGACTTCCTCCTAGTAAGGAAAGGCCACTGGGATAGAATCAGTGATTGCAAAGTCATACCCAGTGAAACACTCTGCCACAGCCTAAACCACTGGTTGCCACAATCAGCTGCAAGCAGTGGTCATAGAAGGTTCTAAGGTCAACAGAGACCAGGCTGAAGACCTGGAAATTGACTGGAGAGAAAGTACAGCAGTTCAAGGAATTACTTGGGGATCTAGCTCCCCAAAAAAAGAGGAAGTATTTGGAGTTAAAGAAGAATGGCAGTGCCTCCAAACAGCATGTGTGAGAACTACCAAACTGATTTTTGGGTGAGCCAGATATGGAAATAAGGTACATAAGGAAAGTTGGTGGTGGAATGCAGAAATCCCAGAATTCACCAAAAGAAAGAAGGAGTGCAGGAAAAAGTGAGAGATAGAAAAGGCCAACCAGGCTAAGAAGGAATACTGCTTGACTAACAAAGAAGCTAAGACAGCAGAAACAATAAGCACTCTACCAACGTCTGTAAAGTGACTCAGTAGGTGGCACAAAGAAACTATATCAGGTTGCAAGACAAAGACAGAAAAGATAAAGAAGATAGTCAGATTCCCATCATAAAGGATACCAGCAACAACCTGCTCACCACCACAGGACATCAAAGGCAGATGGAAGGAGTATTTCCAGCAGCCTCTTAATGAAAAATAACCCACAGAAGCTATACTACCCCAGAAACAATCTAAGATGAGAGAAGAAGAGGAGTCCACAGTAGAAGAAATAAGGATAGCACTAAGGAAAATGAAGTCAGGAAAAGCAGCAGGCTCAGATGAGGTTACAGCAGATGTGAAAAAGATGTTTGGTGAGACAGGGGAAAATGGCTCCTGAGGGTGCTCATAGCAGTGTGGAGAGAAAGGTGTATCCCAGATGACTAGAAAATAAGCATACTTGTGCCGGTGTACAAGAAGAAAAGGGACATCCACAACTGTGGGCAGTACAGAGGCATCAATCTCTTATCGCACTGTATGAAAATTCTGGAGTAAATGATTGATAAATGGATATGCAGAGTAGTAGAAAATATGATGGGAAATGAGCAGTTTTGATTCAGATCAGGATGCAGCAAAACTGACCCGATGCTTGTAGTGAGATTGATAGTTTGTGAAGACGCTAGAGATGAGGAGACAGTCCAACAGGGCATTCCTAGATATGCAGAAAGCATATGACAAGATCCCATGAAAGCTGATTTGGGCAGTACTGTGGTGGTTTGAAGTCCCAGAAACACTGATAGAATTAGTGCAGGCTATGTACAAGAACCGAGTGACTGAAGTACGAGCAGTGTTCAGCCTCACAGAGGGATTCCCAGTGGGAGTGGGTGTGCACCAGTGTTCAGCTCTGAGACCAGTGCTATTCATACCGGTGAGGGATTACATTAGCAAACAGGTTGGAGGGGACAGATCAACAAGGTTGTTATATACAGATGGTGTGGCATTACAGGCAGGATCTGAGCAAGAACTTCAGCAAAGAATAGGGGAATGGAATGCAAAACTGAAGACACATGGGATGAAACTAAGCACCAATAAGACAGTGCTAATGGCAGCAAACTGGAGAAATCAGAAGCTGAGAACTGAGATAGAAGGGAAGATAGTGAAACAGGTAAATAACTTCAAGTATCTGGGAGGGGTGGTTGAGGAAAAGGGATGTCTGAAAGAAGAGGTCAAAGCTAGAATCAGGGGAGCTGCAGCCACCTGGCATAGTTGTAGGTGTGGTCTATGACAGAAGCATGCCAAAGAAGCTGAAAAGTAAGGTGTGCAAGACAGTGGTACAATTAAGTACTACTGTATGGTACAGTAACCTGAGCAGTAAAGGCAGAGCAGATGAGGAAGCTAGAGGTGATGGAAATGAAGTGCCTCAGAAGGGTGGTAAGATGCACACTGTGGGACAGACAAAGAAATGAGGACATAAGTGCAGAAGCCAATGTAGGTCCAAATGCAGAAAAGATAAAAGAGAATAGATTACAGTGGTTTGGACATGTGCAGAAAAGCAGAGGACAATCTGATGAAGATTTGGAACAAACAGGAAGAAGGACATCCAGCAAAGAGGTAGATGGATTGTGTGAAAGAAGATCTGCGATAGTCAGGCATGAGTGTCGAAGAAGGCAGCAGTGTAGCTCTGAAACAAGAGAGATGGCAACAGTTAACACCCTACTACATGCCAAAAAATAGGAAAAAGGGAGCAATAATGATGATGATTATGATGGCAATAATAAAATAAAGTAAATAAATAACTATTTTCTACAATTTAGCAGCCCTTAGTTTAAGTTCAGGGAAGATTGATGCCATGTTTCTTAATCCAAGTAGATTTGTGGCATTCAATCTTAATTGCCATAAAAGCTCTTTATTCTCAAGCCTGAGCTCTCATTCATCAACTCTATGGCAACGTTCTGCCTTTCCCAGAATTCAAAATTTGAAATTAGCAGAATTATCACAAGTAACAGAATGTTTATATAAGGCATATTTAAGTTCTTTAACCTTATATAATATAAATGTTCATAAATTCTTTTTTGTAGTGCTCTTTGTGTTTTACCAACGTAGAAGCCAAACCATGTTGAACATATTGTAATATAAACCACCCCAGTGGTTCTGCAATTACACTTTTATGGTTTCATTTTACTTGGTAAACTATATTTTGTGGTAATACTCTCCTCAAGTAAAATGTATGAATATTGTTTACATGAAGCACATTTCAAAGTACCCATCTGGGCCTCTTCTACCCCCTAATTCATGTTGTTCTTCCCAGCTTCAAATAGCTTTTTAATCATATGTGCAGTTTTGAGCAAAAATGTTGGGTTATTCCATAATTATTCAAAGATAGAAGAGTTTTTTTTTTAAACAGGAAACATCTTTATTAAACCATCACTTACAACATAAGCAATTATACATTTGTATAAATGAAAACAAACTATACCAACACAATTCTAGTTGCAAGCATCGTATATCCCAAACCATATGGACACACTACCCAATTATTTTCTTTCGAGTCCTGCCTTCTTTTAAACCTCATTCCTCCCTCATATGTATTGCTCCCAAAATTCCCATGTTTTCCTATGTAGCTTGCTCCTACCCTTTTCTAAGGATCTCATTTCCAGTTGTTAAATCTCTATTACTATATTCAGTATTTCTAGTATAGTTGGTTTAGATTTTGATTTCCATTTTCTAGCAATTGCTTTTTTGGCAGCCACCATAATTAGACACAGCAAGGCCTTACGATGTTTAGGCAATTCTGATTCTGTATCGTAGCTCAGAAAAAGCATCCCCCTCATTACACCAATCTGCTCATCTAGCATGTCTGATAGTGCATCCCACAGGGAATCCTTAAAGTCCACAAACTCACTGCACTCCCAGAAAATATATTCCAAATTACCCCTTTCTTCCCCATCACACCTCCAACATTTGTTGTCTACCTGAGGAAAATTCTCTGGAGTCTAATTGGGGTATAAAATATATCTAAGTAAACATTTCCACAAAGATAATATTACAATTATTTTTCATAATGATCTTAATCTTTTTAGCCCAATTGTTATACTTTAAAACCAGCACCTATTGATAGTTAGTCTCTAGTCCCTGGGGAGACTATTTTTCTTTCCTCTAATACAACCCAGCTTCTAAACCCACCCCTAATAGGGGTTTATACATGTTACCCCATTCATTGGAAAACCTCATTCATAATAATTTTGATGAAATCAACCAGATAACCTCTTTCCATAGACATTCTTTCAAGCTTATTAAATTCTACTTCTGAATCATCTTTATTCCATGTAATCCTGGCCAGTCTAATATATTTACCTTTAATTAAACTTTTTGTTGTAACTCATGGGGTGTGAACTATGAAAATGTAAACAAGAGTTACTAAAATATGTTTTCTATATATTCTAGACCTGATTCCCCATCTTCTTTTGATATCCAGGTGTCTAGATAGTTAATATTATCAGTATTATAATTCAAAATAAATTTAATGTAACTCATAGTATTATTTAAAAAAATATATATAATTATCAATAAAATCTAATGACTCATTCCATAAAATAAAGCTATCATCCAGATAACTTAAATAAAGTTTGTGATATTTGAAATATCAAACTTAAAACAAAAATTCTTTCCCCTGTTAAAAGAACAAGGTTTGCAAATACTGGGGCATAAAAAAATCATTGCTATCCTCTTCACCTGCTTAAAATATTCCCTCTCAAAGTAAATAAAATTATTGTAGAGAACTTTAGTCATTAAATCTAACAATAATTGCATATCTTGGGCTGATAAAAAAATTGCATATTATAAGACTTTCATAAAATAAATCCAGTCCCTTTTCCCTGGGGATATAGATGAAAAGATCTACCGCATCAACCGTAAGAAAAATTACATTATCTGACTACAACTCAGTAGTTAATCTTCCTAGAAAGACCTATGAGTCCTTTAAAAGATGTATTTCTTTTTGAAAATAAAGGCTTCACTTTTCTATCAATATAAGTAGCTAGGGGATGTATAATTGAACCACTGGCCACTATTGTTGGTCTAAATTTTATATTTTGCATACCTTTGTGTACTTTTGGTATACCAAAGATTGAGGGCAACAGTGGTCATTTTACAAGTGAAAAAGAAAATGTGTCTTCCAAAATTCTTCTTTCTAATAACAGATTTTCTAAACCAAATTATGCTATGCGATGTTAATTTTATTATGTGACACCTGTAAGTAGGTGGAAGAATTGTACAAAAATATCCATCATAACAGCTGAATAATCAGTAGAATCCATAATAACTACACCTCCTTCTTACCTGGTTTCATTATTCTAATAGATTTTCTTTAAGGAATTAGATATTCCCCGGGATTCATGAACCTTGCGCCAGGCGCCAGCATAGCGTCGGCGTTATAACGCCAAATATGGCTGCTTAGCGATTCAGGTATGAATGAATTCCACGTGCACTACCGGCGTGCGCCGGACGGTCCCCGCCCCCGGCGTAGGTATGCAAAACACACTGTGTGCGGTATTGCACCATGCAAATGAGGGCAATAGCGATCCACGAAGTGGCGAAGCGTAGGCACGGCAATGTAAACCAAAAAACGGTTTACATTTACCCAAACATACCGGAGGAGTAACGGAAGGCTGTCAAAGTCAGGTATCATATAGGTGCAATATGCCAATGTGGAAAGGCACCGAGAATGTCCAAAGAAAATATGCACAAAATGTAAAAATGACATAAATGGCACGTGCGTAGAAAGAACAGCAGACCCCCGGGATGTGTGCACAGAAGTTGTAAAGCAATGAAATAATATGATAATGTCCGAAAAGAGCATTAGAACACAAATCAGCTGCACAGCCACCACACACCATAGTATGTATGTAAAGCTGCAACCCCAGCGCAATGCTTGTCAAGGAGTGGAGGCGGTGTCCGGCGCCGTAACGAGGTATTAGTAGTCAATTCCATGCAAATCAGGCAGATAATAGTGAAAGGCAAAACGGCGCCAGCGTAAGGATGGAGCAAACGGCGTAGCGGTACTACACCGAGGAGTGGCCTACACCAGATACACGTCAACCACACAGGGGTGTGCCACTGTAGGAGGAAGGACATTGGAGGACAGCAAACCTGGGCTGTACAATGCATATTACAGCATCATGACTGGCGTGTTAGGAAATAGATGCGCTGACAGTACAGAATGCGCGTACAAATGCATGTGCACGAGGATCGACTACGTTCCCGAAACCAGTCATGTGACGGCCTCACCGGCAACAACCAGGGATATAGGAAGGTAATGCTGAGAATACGAGGAAATGCGGAAGCAGTGTAAATGTATCCGTAACGAGCAATTAACACCAATCAATGCAGGAAGGGCAACGCCGGCAGCTGATAAGTCTGCATGCAGACTCCTGCAGAACGGGAAAGGGAGGCATATGAGAGCAAAGATAATAGGGATGTAGTAGAAATGCAAAGAGCAAAGAACCGAAATAGCACAGCCAAGTACAGATGTAGCATAACTGCGCCGCAGATAAAATGCATCATATGCCATGTGCGTGCAGGATGCAGTAATGTAAGATGCCAGGCGAAGGCAATGCAGGCAACTGTAATGTTACACTACAGGCAGTACCGTTGCAGCTGCAAGCGTAAAACCACGGAAATAATCCATGGATAGGGCCGCACAGACACACCCAATGACATCACCGGGTATACAGCACAACAGTACTAAATGTGAATGCGCACAACACACAGCGATTTCCCAAACGCCGCACCGTAGGGTGTCAACAGACGGGGAACTTTTAACATGTATATGCTGGGTGCCGCCGTGGCCGTGATGCATAGGTATGTGGCAGAGACAGACGGAGTTGCGGAGGGTGGTGCCGACAACTACCGTAGGCCTCACAGGAGAAGGAGAGTGTTCAGACCAAGGGTGACCTACCAGGGGCTGCGAGACCTGGAGATAGTAGAGCGCTACAGGGTGGACAGGGACACGTTACAGCAAATAGTGGAGCTGTGCCGCGCCTGAGAACAAGAGACAACAGAGGGGAGCCCATCCCAGTGGACACAAAGGTATGTGTGAGCTTGCGAATACTGGCTACAGGTACCTTTCAAAGGCCCACCGGGGACATAATGGGCATCTCACAGGCATCAGCATCCAGGGTACTACACCAGTTCCTGGATGCCATGTTAACCC
>NC_056728.1:1899659479-1899741979 GCF_019279795.1 Protopterus annectens
GCTGCTTTAGCTGCATGGTACTCCTGTTAGCAGAGATATTCAGACATGTGAACTGTTATACACAGTGATGTTTTCTGTCCTCATGTGTACTGTTATACACAGTGATGTTTTCTGTCCTCATGTACTGTCAGTTGGACATTCTTGCTCACCATGATGACTTGTGGGACAAGGGTGATTGCAGCTGTGTCTGGTATTGTGGGCAGACACCTACATATTCATGGTAAGTTATGCCATTCTGGAGGGGGAACTGCAGACACTTGGTGCTGGGTTTGTGTATCCTGTTCAGCACCTTGGTACAGTGCTGGCAGAGGATGCCATACTTGTCTGCCCATCAACATGGCAGTATGGCCTTATCTTGCTGTGGCAATGCCTCACAGCTGTACAGATTTGCACGTTAGCCAGAGGCAGGGGCCATGGCTCATGCATTTACTCTATTGTGGTGTACGGGCAGGTGTGTAGCCACCCATTTATGTGTTTGCAGCCAGGGATAGTGTGCACACAGCCTGGTGTCAGACCCTGCACATTCCATTCTGCCCATGCTCCCACACCCCCCCTCTCTGTTATTCTAACCTCTTCCATACAGTATGCATACATTCTGTGATACTTTCCATAATGGTATCACCACATCACATGTGTGTTAATGTTGGTCCACAGCTTATGCAGTGGGGCATGGTGGACATATTACTGTGGTTTGTCCACATGGCCTTGCATATGGCTTAAATGGAGTGTATTATGTTGTTATTTGGGTGTACATGACATAACATGCATTGGCAGTATGTGTGAAATATGGGCCTTTGGCAGGCACCTGTGGGGCATTACGTGTTGATGCAGGCCAGATGTGGCAGGCTGTTGCATTCTGTCAGTCCTACAGTCCCAGACGACCAACAGTATATTCCCCTGGGGTGACTGGGTCGATGTGATAGTTGTTCATGCCAATACCTTCTATCAGTCTTGATCAGGTGGTGTGGATGCTGGCAGGGTGCTACCTACAGCTTGGGACACACCTGCATGGGACACCTGCATTGCATGCTGCAGTCTTCCACTATTGCCATATACAGGTGGGGTCATACTGTACCCATTCCCCACAGCAGTGATATTGCCAGAGAGGTGCCTGTGGGTGGTGTTTGCATGGCTGGGTGCATGTGTGCTATGAACACTACTTGCATCTGACACAAAGATATGCATGGGGCACTACAGTTATTCTAGCATGTGCGGGTACATCAGCTGATTCCCAGTACATCAGTCCTACCTTTTTTGTGAGCTGCAGGTGTTCAAGCAGACATCACCGGTATCCCCTACTACTGGTCCTGTTACTGTGATGTATACCTATACGTACATATCCAAGGATGTCACCATTTCACAGTGATACAATATATACTGTATGTCTGGGGTACTTTCCCCTATGTATTGCTTGTATATCTAGCCCAACAGCCATGCCATGTCAGTCTTTCAGATGGTGACACATAGTACCACCATACATTTACAATGGGTTATTGCTTGCATCTGTTACACTGGTGGGGATTGTCTTTGGCACTGCAGTCATGAGGGCTTGTCCCTGTTATCAGCAGTAGTGGGCAATGGCCACCAGGTCTTACCTCAACATGCATACATACTGACCACTCTCAGACATTATGAAGCACACCATCCTAACACACTCAGACCTGCATATTGTGCAAATGCTACAACCTATCCTGTTACCTTGGACACCTCTGGCCATCTGTGCTCCACTCGCATTATACCTACTCATACATGTTACTACATGTCTACACAGGATTGGGGGGGGGGCAGACCTGAGTGTTACTACATTTCTACTCTGGATTGGGGAAAGGGGCAGACCAATCTGTTTCCACATATCTACATAGGCATGGGGGGGGGGCACACCTGACTGTTACTACATTTCTACACAGGATTGGGGGGACACACCTGACTGTTTTACATATTTACATGGAAGTGGGGGGGCACACCTGACTGTTACTATATATATATATATATATATATATATATATATATATATATATATATATATATATATATATACATAGGGTTGTGGTGGGCCACACCTGCCTGTTTTTACATATCTACACAGGATTGGGGGGGCACACCTGACTGTCACTACATTTCTACACAGGACTAGGGAGCACACCTGACTGTTTCTACATTTCTTCACAGGATTGGGGGGCACACCATACTGTTTCTACATATATGTATAGGATGGGGGGTCACACCTGGCACATGCACACATTTGCTATGACTGTACTGGTATGTCAGATACTCCATTTCATTCTGTATTCTAACCTGTCATACTGACTAGAGGCATATCAGTGTACTACAGGTCTTAGCTTTGGTTGCCCTACATATTAGTGTCTGACTTCCTACCCTTCAGAACTAACATCCCACTGCCTGACCTGCTGTAGTCTGTCTGTGTAGGCCTGGGGGGAGGTTACCCAAAGACATCATCCAGAAGCCATAGCACAGTCTCTGTTTGGCTTTCTCTGCACCTGTCCTGCTGGCTGAGACTGTTGTTGGGTATGTGAACCTCCCTGACTGGCATGTGTGAGTCATATGGACACATGTTGCCCAGCACATTTCCTCCAGTGGGTTTTGTCACCCTGTGTAGTACTGGCTACTATGGTGACTCCAGTATGTGTTACAGATGTCATGGTGCCACTATGGGTGTCTACTATCTGCTGCCATAACATTCAGCCATCCAGTTCCCTTACATGCTCACACCCATACTATCGATACAGTAACAACACATTCTACTCCATTTGGAAATTGGTAAGTTGACTGACATATTTTGTGTGTGTGCCTGAATTGAGGATGGTGCTGAAGGGCTGCCTATGTCAGATGCACATAGTGAACTCCCTATACATTGTTGAGCACAGGTAGTGTCATGTTTAGCATCCCTTTTACTGTATGTGTGAGTCAGAGAAAGGTGTCATTCCCTGGGTCCATACTGTGTCAGTGTATGTGCTATGTATTCTCTCTTTGCCACAGCCTCAGCATACTGGGCACACCTCCATCTGCCTACTGGGGCAGGCTGAGGTTGTTCCTCCTCCAAGTCACTCTGTGCCTGTGCAGACCTTGGCATTGGTGGGGGGCTATGTGGCCCTGCCCCGTGCTGTTCCTGCTGCAGCTGTTTCTGCAGGATCATATTGTATAGCATGGCACATACCATAACAATTTTAGGTAGATGTAGTTGCTGAATACTGCAAGGCTCCACCAGATGTTTCCAGACACCTGAGCCATGATTTGAGCATCTCAAACACATGCTCTATTATAAGTCTGGTCTGTGCGTGTGCCTCATTATGGCGTTCTTGTTCAGTTGTGTGTGCATTTCTGATGGGTGTCATCAGCCACGGCTCCAGTGTGTAGCCAGAATCCTCCACTAGGTGACTGTAGGGGATGTCCCCACTGGCAAATCTCTGGTACAGCTGCGTCAGATGCCAAATGTGGGAATCGTGATAGCTTCCAGGGCAGCCAGCACACACATTCATTATAATGCTCTGGACATCATAGACAACCTGGCAGTTGATGGACGGGATGCCTCTGTTGTTGATGTTGGCCAATCCTGATCAGCGGGTGGTGCTTTGATGTGTATGTGCATACAGTCTGTACCATCCACTACCTCAGGGTATTCTGCGATTTGGTGGAAGAGATGCATATTGCTGGCCAACACCTCACGGGTATTGAGGAAATATATGTGCTCACCAGCATGTGCTGACATTGCATCCAGGAACTGGTGGAATACTCTGGATGCTGATGCCTGTGAGATCCCCATGATATCTCCAGTTGAGCTTTTTGAGATACCTGTGGCTAGTATTCCTAGACCTACACATACCTTGGTATCCACTGGGATGGGTTCCCCTTGGTCAGTTTGGTGTGTCAGATGTGGCCGGCACAGCTTAACAATTTGCTGTAGGAGGTCCCTGTCCATCCTATAGTGCTCCACTATCTTCAGCTCATGTAGCCCCTGGTAGGTTACCCTGGGTCTGTACACTCTTCTCCGTCTTCTCGCTGTGGGTTGATCGGCAGCATTCACATCCTCACAACCCTCAGCCTGCTGCAGCACTTCTCATTTTGTAGGTTTGTTTGTTAAAAGTTCCCCGCTCGTATACACCAGTGGTGTAGAGTATGGGAAAAACCAGAGGGGAAGGTGTTTGTATAGTTTATTGTAGTGTTCTGGGCTGGGCTGGTCTGCTGCCTGTGTAATTGGCTGATTCTGATACATTTCACCTGCAAGCTATGCTAGTTCTTCTTGATTACCTTCCTACTGCTGTTTTCCATTCCCATTGCCTTCTTGTTTAAGCCCGGTGGTGCGGTGTGCAAACAGAGTGCTCAAATGTGCACAGAGCTGCTATTTCCTGGTTTTACTTTTTTAAAAAAAAATTTAAAACCCAGTGCGCAGCAAGCACATCTGCTTAGGCTATGTACAGAATGCTAGGCAGAGTCAGAGACAATCCTTTGCTTAGCTGTGCTTAGCTAGGAGCAAACCTAAACCACAGGGCTCCAATCCACTTACAGTATGCCTGACAAACCCACCCATGATGTCAACTAACTGCTAGGCTTGCACCAAGGTATTCCTACTCTTACACTTTTGGGACCTGTCTTGCATGCTGGGGAAAACTAGGATTCACTATCAGTCCCCTCATTTACTTAGGATTGCCTGCTAATGCATAGTTACATGTCTTACACTGAGCCTCCCACCTTAGCAGCCACTACTCACTGGCCATGTTGTCTTCTGCCTGCCATTGACTTGCGTAGCGGTATAGTGATTTTAGTTAGAATGCTTATTTTAGGTTTATTTTGTTATACCCCCCCCCCGATCCTGTTTGCGCACTGCTGCCCTACGCTTAAACAGCCGAGATCGGCTAAAAAAATAAAAGTTGATTTTTTTATGTTTCGTGTTGTTTGCAATGCCAATGGCCTTATACTTGGCCATTGGCATGCTTCCTGACTGATATGCAGCCTTTATTTGGAGCTGTCATGGCTCCGTTTTGGATTTTGCAGAAATGTACTCGGTTACTAACCGAGTACATTTTTGCAGATTGCACTAGTTCTGCATGGCCAGTTGCAAGCTTCCTTGATTGCAAATTTACCTCATTTGCATGGATTTCTCCTGCAAATGGGGTGATTTGCATACAGGAGCTTATTCCATGCAGGACTTGTGCAGGAGCGCTTGTGCATGCCCCTGCAGGCTGTTACTGGATCGCATGGCAGACATATTGCCTGCTAGAGCTCCTGCACTAATTCTGCATGCCATGCAAGGCATACAGAATACGGGGGAATCTCTTACCATTTATAAATGAAAAAGAACTTTTACATATTTGCAAATATTAGGTTTCACAGGGGGAAGTACTCTTCACCTCCCCTTCATAACTTGAGTGAGTAATTAATCTATAGATCTAATAAAGTGACTATATATAAATATATTTCTAATACATTAAGGAAGTTTAAAAGTGAGTCATAAATTCTTATTAGAAAATTGATCTCTTCCAAAAATGTCCAAAAATGTCTAAAAACATCAGCTACTTTCTGACTAATTATATTATAATTTATGATAAATAATATATCCTTACTGCTGTAAGTCTTTTATCTGTCTGTATTTATTTAATTTTTTTTATGAGCTAGAACATTTTGTAGACAAATTAAACACACAATCATAATCAGAACTCCTATTAAGAAATATACTCACTGTACAGATAGATTCATTCCAAGACATTTCTCAATTATTACATATTCTACATATCCTTATCGTGCAGTCTTATTGTTGTAAGGTGGTTATATATGTAGAAATTTCTCAATTTACTTTTTTTAACTGACTCTAGTTAGAGAGACATCCCTCAGCCAGTGATGGAGTTTTGATTTATATATAGTTTGCTCGGGCAGCTATTGGTTACACTGCATAGTTCTGTTATTTGTTTGTAAAATTCCAAAAAGTATGTATTCTGTAGTGCTAGCAAATTATTTTTTGTGATGTTGCCTATACTTCACATTCATTGGTTCTGTGAATAATGCCGGTGTTTTGTACTGAAACTATAAATTTCAATATTGCCTGGCATGTTAACGGAAATGCTGAGCTAAAATCGAACATCTGAAAATCTACATATCTTACAAACTAGCAGTTAAATTATTATGTGTGCTACATATATGATGGGAAATTACTCATTTTCTAGTAAAAATCAGAAGGATAGAAAACAGGTTGTTGTTTTCTTAAAAAAGTTACAACCCCTGTGCACTAAACTCCTTATAATAAACATTAGGGACTAAGAGGAAGTATACATTCGGTATGGAACAGTTCCTTGTAGCATAGTTAACTACCTGGCAAAAGGAAAACGTGTTGCTTGCTGTTGATGCTCAAAGGAGGGCAAGGATGTGCTGCCTGCCAGTGGATCAGGCATCCCATTGTGAATATCAGGCAACAGGAAATGCAGACTATGCCAAAGAGAGTAGTCCCTAGAAATGGAAGAGTCTGGAATATCTTTATGAAGATTACTTCCCTACTGAAGGTGGCTTCAGGGGGAAATAGACTTCTGAAAAGAGGCATTTCTTTTTGAAAAAGGTAGAAATGGTCCTTCGAGATATGGAGTAATTCTTATGATAGTCATATGGGATGAGATTTGGAGGAATTCTTATGATAGTCAGTCATATGGGATTTAGGCAACAATTTAAAAAATGAAAAAGCATAAAGAATTGATAAAAGAAAAAACATCAGCAACTCAGCACCCATTGGAGAAAAAAAAAAGATAAAACTACAGGAAATGATGGGAAGTCTAGATGCAAATAGAGATACACTTCTTACATGGGCAAACTATAGTCTATCCATAACACCACGCATACTTTATGAACACAGTTGTGTAATGAAGTATGAAGACTCTCAAATGCCATATTGAAACATCATTAAAGCAGAAGAATTTAGTGTTCACATTTTCTGATTACACTTACACTAATTGTACAATGGTATCAGGACCACAAAATCAAAATATCTGAATCTCTTTTGCAATATAAACAAGACATGTTTCAAGGCGAAAACCTCCTCAGTGGAACTATCATCCTCTCTTCATAAAGTAAAGAAATTATTTCATTTACTCTATTCAAATTAAGTTTGGATCACAGAATGGGAAACAGTACATTCGTTCTAAGCTTAGCACTCATGTCCCACATGGAAAGAGGTAACAACTAAATGCTCTAACAAAATATAAGGGATGAAAAAACTACATTGGAAATGAAAGGCAAGGCTTCATAAGATCCTCACAGATCAATAGTGTAGTAAGTACATATGGACCTGTGAATCAATGAGTTAGATCATAAGAATTAAACTTTACTGACGATAGATGTTTAGGGAAAACAGAGTTGAATTTGAACTTGATTTTCTATTCAACATCACTAGCAGGACTCAATGAGGCAGTATGTAAAAGTAGTATTTTCAGCTGAAATCGGCATTTAGAGGAGCAGCTGTTTCATTATATAGTGTGTAATGTGCTGTTGCTTTAAGATGAACCAAATATTTTTAGTTATCTGTTTACCCTATTATTTGTTGAACCATTTTTTTGATATGTGTTTTATCAGCATATTGTTAACTATATTTCATTCTGATGAAGTCTTGATATTTCATCCAGGAAAAAGTGTTAAGTGAACTTAATTCCTGTTTTACTTACAATGCAATGCAGTTAGTTGTTGTTTTGAGTTAGTTGTCCCGGGTTGCGTCTTACATGAGCTCTAAGAAGAACTGAACCCTCACATAAAGTCACTGTTCAATCTCAGCCTTACTACAGGATATGTACCCAAGGAATGGTGTACAGCAACAGTGGTCCCACTCCACAAAGGTGGTGCCACAACAGACCCCGGAAACTATCTCCCTATAAGCCTGACTAGCCTGGTCTGCAAAGCTATGGAGCGTATCATCATGGAACTCATAAACAAAGACATTGGGAACCTCCAAACACTGGATCTTTCCCAATTTGGCTTTGTTAAGGGCAGATCTTGCCTCTTGAACCTGGTCGACTTCTTTGAAACAGTCAATCACTGTTCAATCTCAGCCTTACTACAGGATATGTACCCAAGGAATGGTGTACAGCAACAGTGGTCCCACTCCACAAAGGTTGTGCCACAACGGACCCCGGAAACTATCTCCCTATAAGCCTGACTAGCCTGGTCTGCAAAGCTATGGAGCGTATCATCATGGAACTCATAAACAAAGACATTGGGAACCTCCAAACACTGGATCTTTCCCAATTTGGCTTTGTTAAGGGCAGATCTTGCCTCTTGAACCTGGTCGACTTCTTTGAAACAGTCACTAAGGCCATAGATGAAGGGAAGGTAGTCCACACAGCCTACCTGGACCTCGCAAAAGCCTTCGACACAATACCCCACTCGGGCATCATAAATAAGCTCACCAGCTTAAATATCAGCCCCTATGTCACAAGATGGGTTGCAAACTGGCTCAGGGATAGAACCCACATGGTCAGAATTGCAGGTGCCATGTCAGACTCTAAAGCAGTTACAAGTGGCGCCCCACAAGGCTCAGTCCTGGGACCTCTCTTGTTTGGTATATATTTCTCTGAGGTACAGGCTAACACGGGAGGACTATGGCTGACTAAGTTCGCAGATGACTGCAAACTGGGTGCCATGATTGACTCGCTGACTGACACAAGCATCCTCCAAAAGGGTCTCACAGAGATGGATAACTGGTGCCAGAGCCATGGCCTAAAGCTAAATGCCAAAAAGTGCATAGTCATCCCCTTTGGGAAAAACAAAGTGCCCACAAATTACCACATAGGTGGTAATCCATTAAGTACGGAAGAAGTAATTAGGGATTTGGGGACCCAAGTAGATAGCAATATCTCCTTTGACAATCACATTGCCAAAGTGGTTAGAAAGACCTTCTATATAGCCCACCTTATCACAAAAGGGTTCACATCTTGATCAAGAGAGGTCATTGTGCCCCTCTACTCATCACTCATCAGGCCCATAATTGAATACAATGCCCCATTTGGGATGTACCTTACCCGACACCTGCAGCAACTGGAAAGTACCTCACCAAGAGGATCAAGGGACTCAAACAGATGCCCTATGCAGTTAGGCTAAAGAAACTCCAGCTCTACTCAGTTGCTTACCGCCTAGTCAGAGGTGATCTGTGCCTGACGTATAAAGCCATGTCCAAACGAGAATTAATGGACATGCTCCACCTCAGGAAATCCAAATCCCTTAGAGCTACACGCTCCAGGGACTTAAACCTCAGCACAGAAATAAATAGGACATGCTGAAGGGACAGATTCATATCCCAGAGGCTCCCCTCACTCTGGAACAAAATCCCAATCCATGTTAGGCAGGGCCCCTCAATGACCCTCTTCAAGAGAAATCTTGACGAGTAGATGGGAGGATTGTAGGTTTAACCCTGGGATCTCTTCTGTGTCCCTACTAGACAGAGGCCCAGTAAACTAACCTTAAAATGGCTATCTTCTGTGACCTACTATACAGAGGCACAGTCAACTAATCTAAAAGGGTGGCGAAAGCCAAACACACTCTGGCTAGGCTTATAAATGCCCTAGGGCAGATAGCTTCGTATCAACCTATGAACCTATGATATCAAGTCATCTTTTTTACCAGATGCATATTATATACTCACATTATTTTAAATTATCTGCATGTTTAAGATTCATATTGGCAGGGAAAAGTATAAACACATAAGCACTATGTCAAAGGAATGCGAAACGATATAAGCTGGCAAGATTGTTAACTCTTACAGGTTCTAAGGCAGATGTCTGACCCCTAAGGCTGCTTTATTATTGTTTTATTTTTTATATAGTTATTTATTTAGGTTTATAATAGTACACTCTATTACAATGGAATGGCTGTTTCTAAACATATATTTCAATAACCTAAGTTACTGTAGTTAAAAGAAAAACTTATAAAATCCCAGCAGATCCACACCTATTTATACACATACACACATACTGATGTATATGTATATATGTATATATGTATATGTATATATGTATAAATATATATATATATATATATATATATATATATATATATATATATATATATATATATATATATATACATACAGTATATATATCTGTGTGTGCATGTGTTTGAGTATATTTGTTTTTATTCTGAAAATACGGGTAAGTATTCAAAGCCACAGCCACAGCCTGAAACTTTAACAGGAGAGTAAATATGGTGTCTTAACACCTGGGTTATTTCTATTAACTGTTTAGTTATGGAGACTGTGTGGTGAACATCTGCATGCCAATTTAAAAAGGAAATTTGTTTAACGTTATATTTTTTCATAGAAAGTCCAATTTTTGAAAATACACATGACTGTGTTTCCATTTAGGGGACGTAGCAAGTTTAATAGTTCAAATTTGTTTGTGTGCATGTGTGTGTGTGTGTGTGTGTGTGTGTGTGTGTGTGTGTGTGTGTGTGTGTGTGTGTGTGTGTGTGTGTGTGTCACTCTCTCTCTCTATATATATTTCTCCCTTTCTCTGCATATGTCACTGATGGACAAAGTTTTGTGGCTCAGAAATTAAAAGGGTAACTTCAGTACAAGCCTATCTGAAAAAATACTTCATGCTACTATCCAATTTTTTTTTTACCTTTAGAAAAGGCATATCTTATATGATGTCTTTATATATATATATATATATATATATATATATATATATATATATATATATATATATATATATATATATATATATAGATACAGAGAGAGAGAGTTAGTTATATCTGATGTCTTAAAGGCCTGTTTCTGTCATGTAAATCTAAAGGATGAAACAAATTAACATCTTCATCTATATCTGACACAGTTTATTTGGCTTAAAATGTTACTATTCTTCAAAGTATTCAACTCATATCTGTGCACTTTGAGTTTAAATAGCAATTTAAAATTTATTCTGCATCATGCAGTTTAAAAAGCCCTCATTGCACACCCCTTAAGTGATCTCAAATGACTATATTAATGGTTTTTCATCAAACAGAATTGGAAAAATGTAATAGTCTTGCCTTCCAAGTCTACGAGGAACAATGGTCTGCAAATAGACTGGGGTCAGGATGGTGGAGTTCACCTTAGGAAACTACTATGTAGTATTAGTTTAGACCTCAATGATAAATTTTTCTAAGTTTGCTTAAATTAACTTGGGAAAATATCTAATAACATGGCTGGAGACACTTTGTAAACATTTTAACACATTTCTTGTTTACCTGGTTATCAATGTCTGCAATGGCTTGTATAGCTATTATTGCTCTGCCACGCTATTAAGAAGCATGGCTTGCATAAGCATTAGAGAGCTAGTTTTCGATGCTTGCAGAGTGTTACATATTTAAAACCTGTTTGCGTTTGAAACTCTAAAGCTGCCTGCATATGTTCTGTTTTATGAAATGTTGAAGGAAAATTAAAGAAGATCTGGAACCTCCCAGATTAGTCCCAGGTTTGAGAACTCTCTGCCTTTCCAGTATTGACTAGGTATGATGTTCTAAAGATAATAACATTGCTTCTGCTTCATGGCACAGATTAGTCTCTGTTAAGATTGAATGAAACATTTTTTGGGCATAAAATAGTTAAAAAATCTATATTTTCTTGTGGAAATGTGCTTATTTTACTCTCTGTATCAAGGGTTTGCTTTTTTTATTTTACAACACCCTTGTAGATCTTTACTGTTTTCTAGTGCAAACCATGCAGTTGTTGGCTCCCTGTGAACTGCCTCCAAACTGTGTATGTCCTTACAACAATTATTTTTTATGCAGAAGTGTAGTAAGGGAGTATAGACAGGGGCAGGCATATCCATTCTGCATCCACTAGACTCTCTCCAACCCTCATTCCACAATTCTACCCCCTGTCCCTCATCTCACCCCTTATAGGAAAATGTGGTCTGTGGCAATAAGTGTTATTGAAATGGTAAAACTCTACTTTTCTAACTAAAGCTGTGACTTGGTCTGTCATGCTTTGAGCAGTATTGTGAGAGTTGGGGACTTAAACCTAGCTGTGACATTTTGTACTGCACTTTATAGCAACAAAGAATTATTAGTATTAAAGCAGCCATCTGTGTTTGCATTGGTTAGAATTAAAACTTATGTTGGATAGTTCACTATATGCATTGTGCAGAAAGTGGCCCTGCATAGGCTGTCTGTGATTTGTAATACTATCTGCCACTATGGAGCAATGAGGAAAACAGTTCTTTGCATGTTGCATATGAATGAGCATATAACAGCATGCAAATGAACACACAATGAGATGCAAATGATCATTACTGAAACCAAGTCATGAGTCATAGTATTAAGGCTCATTAGTCATACAGCCAATTGTACATCACTATGAGAATATACGGAATACAAAAACATTCAGAGGTGTGAAAAGTAAAGATGATCAAAGCAGCATCAGCATTCATGAACCACCAGTCATTGATATAATCATGAATGTAATTGTGCAATGGAGTGGTAGGAGGGAGTTAAAGAGGTACCTGCAATGGATTACATTCCACCAGCTAACTAACCAACCAACCAACTGCTGACTGACCATTTTTGTTTGATCATAGATCTCATGTGGGTGTTGGTTGATATGTGTCACCCACAAACAGAAAGACACAGACTTCTCAGACCAGTGGACAGCAGTGTGTTAGTTATTGCTATACTTGCTATACAGATCACAGAGACAAGCAGAGGATATGTGGGATATATCACAGGCATCAACCTACAAAATAGCCAACATGTTTCTTAATGTGTAACTTCCACATGAAGACAAGAATATCTGTTTCTCCAGCACAGTAGGAAGAGAGGTACCACCATGACATTGGCCTCTCCCTTAAAGTCCTCAGTGATATAGGTCCTATAGGTTGCATACCTGCACCAGAAAAGTCTCAACTTAGTATCTGTGGACAATAGTACGTCAGTTCGAAGGGATATTTTTCCCTTAACTGCCAGACAAAGTGCAACATAAGGGGTTGATGATGATTGTACAAAGAGAATTGCGCGAATAATGCTATGTCGATATGTAACAGGTAAAAAAAAATCTATACACTTCCAAAAATCTTTAAGGATATAAAACAAATGGCAGTAAAGTCCAATAAATCATCTTTTTTCTAGATAATGTGAGAATACCTATATATATCAACAATTACAATAGTATGTTAGGATCTTATATAAAAGATATAAGACATTTTCACAAAAAAATAAAACTTTTGAGATTGTAAGATGAGATATACAGGCTGGTGTTTGTTACTTCTTTAGAAGACACCAGTTTGAATGCTGTAAATTACTATATATATATATATATATATATATATATATATATATATATATATATAGTTTACCATCATGATATTCTTCTTCTGGCTTTTCCCGGTTAGGGGTCACCACAGTAGATTTTTACAGTGCTGAAGTGCCAGCTCGATGCCCAACCCTCAACGAAGGCACACCCTATGCATGTCTTTCAAACGCCACTTGACCGCAGGGAGGACATGCAGACTCCACACAGAGGGCGCTCCAGCCATGAATCGAACAGGAGAACCTCTTGCTGTGAGGTGACAATGCTACCGCTGCACCACCACAGCTTGCCTAGTTTACCATCTTACCATCATAATATTGAATGACAAAATGTCTAATTAATATTTGGTCGAATAATTAGATCCCAACCCAAAATATTGAATTGTCAAAATGTCTACAATCATTACATTGAAAAAGCAATGAGATCAACTCTATTATTTTGCAGGGGAGCTACGCCCCCTTCTGCACTCCCCGTGTGCAGGTCTGTGCCTCTCCACCCCCCTACTTAAATATATCAACTCCGAGATCGCACTAAAGTGCAGAAATGGGCAAATTTGATAATTTCAACATTGTGAGTTTAGACTAATTTAATTTCACCATTTTGATCATTCAGTATAGTGTGTTCAAACAATTCGGTTTCAACCATTTCTCATTCAATATTATGATGGTAAACCTATATATATATATATATATATATATATATATATATATATATATAAATATATATATATATTAATGGTGATGATGAAAAGGAAGGAGTGTCTTTGTCATGGTCAGAAGCTACTGAGTCATGCAGAGAGGAAATCGAGCATGATAAACCCATAAATCCAGCAGAAGGGAGGCAGCAGTACTCTTTAAAAGAGAGGCCACATACACATACAGGAACATGATCCTGAATTCCAGAGTAAAGAAACTGTGCAAGAGTCAAAGAAAAGTCACGCCACTGAAGAAAAGTTACAGTACTGTTTTACTGAAAGAGAATATCAGAAGTATCAGAGGTCAGAATATCTACAAAAATAGACTAAAGATTTTATTGATATTATATCTGGAACAAATTTGTCTTGACTTTGAGCTTTTTTGTATCTAATATTAGATTCTTAATCCATCTTGGAAATTAAAATTGTTGTGATGTAATTTTTAAATGTTTGGATTAATGCAGATATTTATAGACAAAAAACATGGGCCGGATTTACGAAAGCTTGCACGGAGTTTTGGAGTAGAGTAAGACGTCAGACAGCCAATATGTCTGCCGAGCGATCCAGCAACAGCCGGCAGGGGCGTGCCTGAGAGCATCTAAAGCTACTCTTGCACGGACAGTGTCATGGTATGCAAATTACCTCATTTGCTGCTGAAAGCTAGGCAAATGAGGGAAATTTGCAATCCAGGAAACACTAACCTGTCCATGGAAGAGTAGTGTTATCTGCAGAAATGTACTCCGTTGGTAACAGAGTACCATTCTGCAAATAGCTAAACAGAGCTATGACAGCTCCAAATAAAGGATGCATCCAGTTGAGGAAGCATGCCAATGGCCAAATATAAGGCCATTGGCATTTTTAAATGGTTAAAATGATTAAAATCTAATTTGTTTTTCCCCAATCTCCGATGTTTCAGCGTAGCGCAGCGCCGTGCAAATGTGCAGCGCTTAAAAAAACAAGACAACAATTTAAATAGCCAAAAATAGGCATTTTCACTAAAAGCTTATCCAGCCATGCAGGTGAATGGCAGGCTGAAGACAACATGGCCACTGAGTACTGGTTGCTAAGGGGGGAAGCTCAGTGTGAGAGATGTAACCAAGCATTAGTAGGCAATCCTACGCAAATGAGGTTAAGGATAGTGAATCTCAATTTTCCCCAGCATGTGAGCCATGTCCCAAGAGTGTAAGTGTAGGAGTAGGTGAGTAGTAGAGTAGAAGATAGGTGACATGATGAGGGGGTGTGTCAGAAAGGCTATATGCTTACTGGAGCACAGTGTCTTGTGTTTGCCCTGAGTTGCTCAGGAATGCAAGAGGCATATCTACAGTTGTCCTTTTTGAAAACCAGAAACCAAAGGTGTATGCCGTGAATATATCTGAAATTTCTTGCAAATGTGCACACAGCATGTGAGTGCGTGTGTGTTCATTTACACTGTGCTGCTGCGGGCGGAAACAGAAAGGGAAAAGGAAGGAAAAGAAGTAGTAGAAAGTTAACCAAGGAGAACTAGCAGAGCTGCCAGGTGAAATATATCAGAATAAGCCAATTACACAGGCAGCAGTCTAGCCCAGCCCAGCCCAGCACTTTAAACTCTGCAAGCAGCAGTCTCCCCTGTTTTTTCCCAAGAACTCTGCAACACTGCAGTATACAAAGAGGGAAAGCTTAAAAACTTTAAAGTCAGACAAAATGTTAGGGGCTGCCCTTGCTATATTAAACCAACATGTGCAAGATGCTGAGGGTGGTGATGTTGTGAATGCTGCTGAGCAACCCACAGTGAGGAGACGGAGAAGAGTGTACAGACCCAGGGTAACCTACCAGGGGCTACATGAGCTGGAGATAGTGGAGCACTATAGGGTGGGCAGAGACCTCCTGCAGCAAATTGTTGAGCTGTGTCAGCCATGCCTCACATACAGAACCAACAGAGGGGAACCAATCCCAGTGGATACCAAGGTATGTGTTGGCCTAAGAATACTAGCTACAGTTACCTTCCAGAGACCAACTGGTGATATGATTGGGATTTCACAGGCATCAGCATCCAGGTTACCGCACCAGTTCCTGGATGCCATGTCAGCACATGGTGAGCATGTATATTTCCCCAATTCCCGTGAAGCATTGGCCAGCAATATGCGTCTTTTCCACCAAATAGCAGAATACCCTGAGGTAGTGGGTGCAATAGACTGCACACACATACATGTCAAAGCACCACCCGGTGAGCGGGGTAGGGTCTACATCAACTGCAAGGGCTTCCCCTCCATCAACTGCCAGGTCTTGTGCGATGCCCAGGGCATAATAATGAATGTGTGTGCTGGCTGCCCTGGAAGCTATCACGATTCCCACATCTGGCATCTGACGCAGCTGTACCAGAGATTTGCCAATGAGGACATCCCTGATGGTCACCTAATGAGGGATGCTGGATACACATTGGAGCCATGGCTGATGACACCCATCAGAAATGCACACACACCCAAACAAGAACTCCATAATGAGGCACACGCACAAACAAGAAACATTATTGAGCGTGTGTTTGGGATGCTCAAGTCACAGTTCTGGTGCCTGGACACATCTGGTGGAGCCTTGCAGTACTCACCAACTACATGTACTTAAATTGTCATGGTATGTGCCATGCTACACAATATGATCTGGTGAAAACAGCTGCAGCAGGAACAGCATGGGGCAGGCCCAAACAGCCCCCCCATTGCCAAGGCCTGCACAAGCACAGTGTGACTCGGAGGAGGAACAACCTGAGAATGCCACAGTAGGCAGAAGGAGGCATGCCCAGTATGCCCTGGCCTAGGCAAAGAGGCAACACATAGTACATACACTGATTCAGTAGGAACACAGGAAATAACACCTCTCTCTGACTCGCACATACAGTAAAAGGGAAGCCTAACTTGACACTACCTGTTTTCAAACATGTATAGGGAGTGTACTATGTGCATGCAACACAGGCAGCCCTGCAGCACCACCTGAGGCATGAGTGCCCTATTGTAAGCAATATAAAGCACTGCTATGCACATTTTACTAGTATTGAGCATATTTAAATACAATTGGGCATAGCTGCTCACCGCGCTAACCAATGCAACGTTAGGCAATGTTGAGCAATGTTGAGAAATGTTGGGCAAAGTCGGGCAAAGTTGAACAAAGTCGGGTAAACACGCTCACAACTGCTTTACTGTTCCTTAAGCAGTCTAGTCTGCCCAGCAGGAAAATAAAAATCAGTGACAGGGCTCAAACTCAGGATACTGTGCACTATATTCACAGTACTGAACCACTAAGCCATGACAGCATTTCACTGGCACAAACACAACTTAACTCACTCACACATAGCAGTTGGGGGGGTCACATACATAACAGTCACAGCCAGCAGGACAAATGTAGACAAACGCAAACACAAACAAATGCTGTATCATGCCCTCTGAAGAGGCATACGAGTAACCTCTCCCCAGGCCTATGCAGACAGATAACAGCAGGCCAGGCAGTGTGATGTGGGTTGGGTAGGCTATGATGTTTCAAACTAATATGCATGTAATTAGAAGCTAAGGTCTGTAGTACAGTGGTATGCCTCAAGCCAGTACGATAGGCAACAGTACAGACTGAAATGGAGTACCTGACATAGCAGTGCAGGTCTAGCAAATGTGTATAAGTGTCAGTTGAACCCCTCAACCTATGTACACCCACAGTAACAATCAGGTGTGCCCCCTGGGTAGAAATGTACAAATAATAGCTGATCCCACTGTATGTAGAAATGTTGATAAGTCTATGCAAAGTGACTCATGGAAGCCCTGCAGGTACAGTGTGCTTCCTGTCGATGTACAACACAAAGGTGAGCCCTGAAGTAAAAAACAACTTGATTTTCATACACATATGGTATATATGCTCATACTGGGCATGCTCACACACAAACAAATTTAGCAAATTTCAGTCAGCAACATACTGAAAGGTCATACTGGGCATGCTTACACACTTAGGCCATGTCTGAGTACAGCAGTGGGCCCCACATACCTGGCAGTTGCAGTTCTTACTCCAGACACTTGTCACTATTCACCAGTCCTGTCTTGTGCACACACTGATATCAAAGCAGACCCATATAATATATTGGACACCTGTCATAATCAAACTATATACTCCAAGTACTTAAACTGTTCAAAGAAAGTGAAAAACTAAAGAAGATCAATAAATCTCTGATCAGTATCATCAAGAAACAATGAGTACTCCTAACATTATCCAAGCCATGGTCAAAGATTTCATAGAGAACCATGAAGCTTTCTTTCGCTATGTCATACATATCAATGTAAACTCATATATGTTCTGAGTCAGTGCAAACTGTAAATGAATACATGTACATGACTGACATTGCCAACATCTTGTCAGACAGGTTCATACATATTTACCCCCTTCTCACTGACAAAAGGGCCCATTATCATACCTGGAGATTGTGATAACCCAGAAATCACATATACAATGGTTAAACAGCTCTTTCCAAACCTAAAAACATGGCATGTATGGGATAACATGGTTTCCCTGGCTGTATCATATGTGAACTCCAAATCAAACAGACCCTGCACCTGAACAGTCTGTTGAGACTCACCGTCTGTACAGGATATGAAACTGTGGAATAGGTTACAGCAACATTTGGCACACTGCACGAGTGTTGGTGCACAATAGACCATGGGAACTATTGTCTTATAAGCCTAAAAAGCCTGATGTGCAAGGCCATGGAGTCCATCATTATGGAACTCATAAACAGAGCTTTTGAGAGCCTACAAACACCCAACCCTACCCATTTTGGTTTGGTCAGGGGCAGCTCATGGTTCCTAAACCTGCTAGACAGTTTTCAAGGCAGTCACCCAGGACATACATCAATAAAATGAGCTACACACGGCCTACATAGACCTTGAAAAGCCCTTTTCCAACATCCCACACACATGGCGTATCCACAAAATCAACAACCTGTGCATAAACACGTATGTCATCTGATGGATTGCCAACTGGGACACAGATAGATTTCACAATGTAAGAATTGTGGTCTCCTGTTCAAGCTGGTAACAACTGCTGTCCCCCATGGCTCAGTCCTGGGACACCTCCTGTCTGGTGTATACTTTTCAGAAATACAGTCAAACACATGAGGGCTATGCTTAGCAAGGTTTGTGGATGACTGCAAAAAGGTTGTCATAAGCGATGTTTGGGACAACAGAGACATCCTTACAAAGGGTCTCAGTCAGACAGATGTGGTGTCAAACTTATGGCCTCAAGCTACAGTCATACAAATACCACATAGGTGCCAACACCCTAAATATGGAGGTAATAATAAGGGATCTATGGACACATGTGGATAGTCATCACTACTTCCAGAAACACATTCATAAAGTGGTTAGAAAATCATGCTATATGTTCCCACAAATGGCCAAGGACTTTGCATGTAGGTCAAAGGAGGTTCCCTCTACTCATCGGTCATCAGATCCATCATAAAGTACCACAACACACTTGCAATGAATCTGACTAGGCACCTTCAGCAGCTGGAAAGACCACTGACGTACGTCAACAAGAGCATTACTGGCCTCAAACAGATGACCCATGCAACAAGACTGAATTTAACTCAATCTGTACTCTGTTGCATACTGTCTACTCAGGTGATCTCTGCCCAACAGACAGGTCCATGTCCAATGCAGAACTGATGTACATGCTCTATCTAAAGTAAACCCAAGCTCACTGTGCCACATGCTCTATGGATATCATCATCACAACAATAAATAGAACATGTTGGAGGGATACATTACTAACTCACAGACTTCCCTTTCTTTGGAACAGGCTCCCTCCCAACCTACATTAAGCTAAGCCCCTCACTGACACTCTTCCAGAGGAGTCTTGATGAGTGTATGTGAAACTGAACTGTCACACCATGGATCACTTCATCAGCTCTACTACACAGAGGCCTAGGGAACTAACTCCATGGGTGGTGATAGCTGCACACTCTGGCCATACTAATATATGCCTTCAGGCAGATAGCCTATTACCTAAATATGTACCTATATATATATATATATATATATATATATATATATATATGTGTGTGTGTGTGTGTGTGTGTGTGTGTGTGTGTGTGTGTGTGTGTGTATATATATATATATATATATATATATATATAGGGTGAACACAGTAATAATAAGCCAAAGATGGATGGGCAGAGATGTGTGTAAGAGGGTGACCATGACAGGGAGCCATCCAGGACTGTCCCACCCAGCACACATCCCAATGGCACAAAAGACATGAGGTGCACATCTCACCCAGTGTACATAACAGCCACCAGTATCTGTAAGCATTACAGTGTATGTGGTCCATGTGCCTGCTGTACAACATGAACGTACAATGAAGTACACATCTACTATCTGTAGACATGTACCTGTCACATAGTCTTCTACATACCTATGAACCTATCTTCAATATGGCATATGTTAGCCTAGGCAAGTTGTACAGCTTTCACCACCCCATTGGGTAGTCTTCCAAGCCCTCATTCTAATAGATAGTACCCTAAGCCCCTTTCTAGTGGGGCTGTTGATGTGATGCCTGGCGTGAATTGTCTGTTTCCCATCCACTCATCAAGGTTCCTATTGAAGAGTGTCAGCGAGGGGCTCTGTCTGATGTACATTGGGAGTCTGTTCCACAGTAAGCCAAGTGTCTGGGATGGTACTCTATCCCACCAGCATGTTGTATTCATTGTTGTGATGAGGTTCATATCCCTGGAGTGTCTAGGGCGACTCAGTTTTGTTACCTGTAGATGGAGCATGCTCAGCAGTTATGTGTTGGACATGACTCTGTATGTTAGGCAGAGTGTGCCTCTGAGTAGGCGGTACGCAACGAAGAACAGATTTAGTTTTACCAGTTGTGTTGCATAACACAACTGTTTGAGGCCAGTAATCCTCTTGGTGAGGTGCCTCTGTGGTCTCTACAGTTACTGGATATGCGTAGTCGAGTACATCCAAAATGGTGAATTGTACTCAATGATGGGTCTGATGACTTAAGAGTAGAGGGCCACAACTACCTCTTCGGATTCTGATGCAAACCCTTTGTTGATTAGGTGGGCCACATAGGATTTCCCAATCACTTTGGCAACATGGTTGTCAAAGGAAAGATGACTATCTACTTGTGTCCCCAGATCCCTTATTACCTTGTCAATTTTAAGGGGGTAACACATATGAGGTAGTTTGTGTGTACTTTGTTTTCACTAAAGGGGATCACTATGTATTCCTCCACATTGAGCTTGAGGCCATGATTCTGACACCACACATCTGTCTCATAGAGTCCCTTCTGGAGAATATTTGTGTCATCCAGGGAATCTATTATGGAAAACACTTTACAGTTACCAGCAAACTTAGTCAACCACAGCCCTCCTATGTTGGCATGTACATTTGAGAAGTTTATACCAAACAGGAGGGACCCCAGGACTGAACCCTGGGTGACACCAGTTGTTACCGGTGTATAGTCTGACATGCAGCCAGCAACTCTTAATTTGTGGGATCTATCTGTGAGCCAGTTTGCAACCCATCTTGTGATGTATGGATTCATACCCAGGTTGGTGAGTTCATCTATGATACCTGACTAGGGAATGGTGTCAAAGGCTGTAGTGAGGTATAGTTAGGCTGTGTTGAGTTCATTTCAATCATCTGTAGCCTGGGTAATGGTCTCAAAGAAATCCACCCAGTTCAGGAGGCGTGATCTGCATATGATGAAGCCAAACTGGGTGTGCTCACCTGTGTGAAGGTTCACAAGCTCTTTATTGTTGACTTCCATTATGATTGGCTCCATTGCCTTAAGGATCGGACTCGTCAGGCTCATAAAGCATGAATGGCAAGGGGTTTTCATGGCCCCCACCCCTCTGGAGTTTGAAGGACTTTGCTGTGCAACATTCTATGGGTACATATCCTGTACAGAGCATGTAGAGAGAGGTGTAGGTATCCTTGATGAATATGGATACATCCCCACTCTATGTGCTATGATCCAGGTCCTGATGCTGGAAGGTATGGAATGAGTAGTATCCTGGTAGTGCTGGTGTGCTCTCTGGAGCCTTGAACTAGGTTTCTGTTACTGCACAGATATCAATATTCTCCATACTGAGATGTGCCACGAGTGTGTGCTTCTGGTGGCTGAGACTTCTGGCAATGAGTAACATTTAGCTGACTTTGTGGTTATTTGTGTTGGTTATGGGGTTTGGTATGTCCTGAGTGACCAGTGTTCCACACCTGAAGTCAACGCCTCATTGGTCCCATCTGACCATAAGCAAATTACCCTACATATCCACATTCTGGACCCATCCCCCTTAAGGAAACCATGTTAGAAAATGTCTCCGAAGCCAACTTCATGCTTCTTAAGACAGAAGTGCTGAACTTCAGGACACCAATGCAGAAGGACAATATTGTCACAACTACTGAATCCTTCACAATTGCACTTTATAAGCACTTACATGAGTGCATGCATCGTGCTATCCCAAACAGAACCAAGATGCTATCCTCCAAGAAAAGGAAGCCAATCTGGTGGTCCCCTGCCATAAACAAACTGCACAACAGAAGGAAGAAACTGTTGCAAAAGAGGGTAAAATCCCATGAGTGGAGGAGCTCCATGGTCAGCCTCAGGAAGAAGCTGCAATCCCTGATAAAATCCTCCAAAGTTAGTTACGAAAACAAAGTTGACCCTCATTCTAAAGACAACCACAAAGCATTCTATAGCTATGTCAAGAATCGCAATGGCAACACTCAGATCTGCTCTGAGTTACAGCACAATGGCACTAAATATACAGGCCCAACTGATATTGCCAACAGCCTGGCAGATAGGATCAGTGCTAACTTTACCCCCCTCTCACGCATGAAAGAGCACATCTCTATACCGGAAGAATGCAAAGTTGCTGTCATCATGGCTGCACTGGTAAAAAACACTCTCCAAAGCCAGGAACACAGTATCCATGGGACCAGATTACATCCCAGGCTGCGTTCTGCATGAACTACAGAATGAACTGGCACCACACCTACGTACCATGTTCAATCATAGCCTCACCTCAGGCTTTATGCCTGTGGAATGGCGCACAGTGACGGTTATCACACTACACAAGGGGGGAGCCACCAGAGACCCCGGGAACTAGCGCTCCATTAGCCTGGTGAGCCTGGTCTGCAAGGCTATGGAATGTATCATCATGGAACTTATAAACAAAGACATTGGGAATCTCCAAACTCTGGACTACAACCATTTTGGGTTTGTAAAAGGCAAATCATGTCTCCTAAACCCGATAGACTTCTTTGAAGCAGTCACTAAAGCCGTAGACAAGGGTAAGGTGGTTCACTCAGCCTATCTAGATCTTGCCACGACTTTCAACACCACCCCCCACTCTGGAATTATGGATAAACCCACTAAACTAGGTATAAATCCTTATGTCTCAAGATGGGTTGCCAACTGGCTCACTGACAGAACCCACACTGTGAAAGTAGCAGACTCCAAGTCTGACTTCGGACCAGTGACAAGTGGAGTACCACAGGGTTCAGTCCTGGGTCCTGTCCTGTTTGGTATCTACTTCCCTGAAGTACAGGTTAACATGGAAGGTCTCTGGCTAATGAAGTTCCCAGATGACTGCAAACTAGGAGCCATAATCGATACTACTAACGATGTGGACATCCTACAAAAGGGCCTCACTGAGACAGATGCCTGCTGTCAAAGCCATGGCCTCAAGCTCAATGCCAAAAAGTGCATTGTCATCCCCTTTGGTAAAAACACTGTACCTATGAACTACAACATAGGCTGTAGTATACTTAACACCGAAAGTGTGATAAGAGACCTTGGGACACAGGTGGACAGTAGACTCTCCTTTGATAATCACATCGAAACAGTAGTCAGAAAATCCTTCTACATGACACACCTCATCACTAGAGGTGGCTCATGCTGAATAAAAGAGGTCATTGTTCCCCTCTGATAATCACATTGAAACAGTAGTCAGAAAATCCTTCTATGTGACACACCTCATCACTAGAGGTGGCTCATGCTGAATAAAAGAGGTCATTGTTCCCCTCTACTCATCACTCATTAGATCCATTATAGAGTACAATGCCCCTTTTGCTATGTACCTCACAAGGCATCTACAACAACTGGAAAGCCTGCAGAAATACCTCACAAAGTGTATTAGTGGCCTCAAATACATGCCATACACAGACCATCTCAAAACACTCCAGCTTTACTCTGTCGCATATCGCCTACTCAGAGGTGATCTCTGCCTAACATACAAAGCTATGTCAAACACAGAGCTGTTGGATATGCTCCACTTAAAGAAATCCCAATCCCTCCCAGCATTGGCCCCAAAACCCAGACTGAAATACAAAAGGAGGGGGTGTATCCATTTTCATAAAGGATACCCACACCTCCAGGTTAGTGGCACAGAACGAGGCCTTGGAGACCATGTAAGTGCGACTAACATTGGGCAAAGCTGCTTATCAGATTGTAGCCTGCTACAGATCACATACCTTGTCTCAGGACCCTCACTCAGTATTCCTGAGGACACTGGGAAATATAAAGGTCCTACCAAACACCATGATATGAGGAGATTTCAACTACCCAAACATTGACTGGGAGAATTACTCGAGTACAAAGTCCTTTGCCCAATGCTTCCTAGAGTTTATAAACTCAAACGGCCTGGAACATCTAGATTCCCTGGATGACAACATACTGGACCTGATCATCACCAACATAGGGGATCAGTGTTCCACACCAGAGGTAAACCCCTCGCTGGGAATATCAGATCATGAAGTAATCACATCCCAACCCCCCTAGTCAACAAAACCACTGCAAAAAATGTTTCAAAAGCAAACTTTACACTTCTCAAGACTGAAGTGGAACGTTTCAAAGCCCCCTTGATACAGGATAATGCTATCCAATCTGCAGAATCCTTTACAAGTGCATTCCATGAGTATCCACAGGGATGCATGGATCGAGCCTTCCCAATTAAAACCAAGACTCACTCCTCCAAAAAGAAGAAACCAATCTGGTGGTCCTTGCACATAAATAAGCTATACAACAGAAGGAGGAAACTAACACATGACAGAGCAAAATTCCAAAAAGGAAAGGCATCACTGATCATTATTAGCAAGAAACAATGATTGCTCATAAAATAATCCAAGTCCAGTTTCTAAAGAAAAATTGCCAAGGAATCTAAAGATAACCACAAAGCCTTCTTTAGCGATATCAAACATTTAGGTGGCAACTCTCAGATATGCTTTCAGCTGCTGTAAAATGGCAAAACAATACACTGAACCAACTGACATTGCCAACATCTTGGTGGACAAGTTCAGTGCAAACTTCACCCCCCCCACCCCCAAAAGGGCCCGTGTCCATCCCAGAATAATGCAGAGCCCCAGACTTCATGGACAAGCAGGTAAAAACAGCCCTCTCCAAAGCTAAGAACACAGCATCAATGGGAATGGATGGTGTCCCAGGCTGCGTCTTACATGAGCTCTAAAAGGAACTAAACCCTCACCTACATTCACTGTTCAGACTCAACCTTACCACAGTCTATGTACCCAAAGAATGGCGTACAGCAACAGTCATCCCACTCCACAAAGGTGGTGCCACAACAGAACCTGGGAACTATTGCCCTATAAGTCTACCCAGCCTGGTCTGCAAAGCTATGAAGCAAATTATCATGGAACTCATAAACAGAGACATTGGGAACGTCCAGACACTGGACTCTACCCTATTTGGCTTTGTTAAAGGCAGATCCTGCCTTCTAAACCTAGTTGACTTCTTTGAAACAGTTACCAAGGCCATAGACAAAGGGAAAGTAGTCCAAATAGCCTACCTGTACCTCACGAAGGCCTTCAACACCATTCCCCACTCTGGCATCATAGAGAAGCTTACCAGCTTGAACATTAACCCCTATGTCACGAGATATGTGGCCAACTGGCTCATGGATAAAACACACATGGTCAGAGTTGCGGGTGCCATGTCTGACTCAAAACCAGTCACAAGTGGCATCCCACAGGTCTTGGTCCTGGGAGCCCTCCTGTTCAGTATATACTTCTCTGAGGTACAGGCAAGCACGGGAGGACTATGGCTGATGAAGTTCACAGATGACTGCAAACTGGGGGCCATAATCGACTCTCCAGCTAACACAGACATCCTCCAGGAGGATCTTACAGAGACAGATACCCGGTGTCAAAACAATGGCCTCAAGCTGAATGGCAAAAAATGCCTAGTCATCCCCTTTGGATAAAACAAAGTGCCCACAAATTACCACATAAGTGGTAATCCAGTAGGTACGGAAATGTAATTAGGGACCTGGGACCCAGGTAGATAGTAAACTCTCCTTTGATAATCACATTGCCAAAGTGTTTAGAAATTCCTTCTATATAGGTCACCTAATGTAACCCACTTTGTCAAGTCTGATGATGTCACCATCCTTCAAATATAACTGTGGAAAGAAGAACACTCAGTAATGTGTATAGTGTGTTGTGTGAATGCGTACTGTTGTAGTTAGGTAGGAGTTTGAATCCTGCACTTGCCAGCTCTGTGAGAGTGTGTGTCTCCCTGGAAAAAAGCAACCATTTTGGAGACTACCCACACACCTTGAAAGTGGTAAAGTCATCTTTGTCAAGTCTGATGATGTCACCATCCTACAAATATACCTGTGGAAAGAAGAATTCCTAGTAATGTGTATAGTGCATTGCATAAATTCATGCTGCTGGAGTGTCATAACGTAGCTAGATAAAGGTTTGAATCCTGCACTTGAAAATGGTGGGAGAGTGTGTGATCCTTCTTGGGGAGAAGCAACCTTTTTGGAGACTACCCACACACCTTGAAAGTGGTATAGTCATCTTTGTCAAGTCTGATGATGTCACCATCCTACAAATATACCTGGGAAAGTAACACTCCAAGTAATGTGTATCGCGTGTCATGTAAATGCATACTGCTATAGTGTCATAATGTAATTAGGTAGGGGACTGAATCCTGCACTTGCCCAGGGTGTGGCTCCCTGGAGAGGAGTAACCTTTTTGGAGACTACCCATACACCTTGAAAGTTGTATAGTCATCTTTGTTAAGTCTGATGATGTCACCATCCTACAAATATACCTGGGAAAGGAAAACTCCTAGTAACATGTGTAGCATGTCATGTAAATGTGTATTGCTATAATAGCATAATGTAGCTAGATAGGGACTTGGATCCTGCATTTGCCAACTTTGTGAGAGTTTGTGTATGTCTCCCTGGAGAAAAGCAACCTTTTTGGAGACTACCCACACACCATGGAAGTGGTATCTTTGTCAAGTCTGATGATGTCACCATCCTACAAATATACCTGTGGAAAACAGAGCTGTCAATAATGTGTATAGCGCATCGTGTAAATGTGCACTGCACCATTATAATGAAATAGATAGATAGGGGTTTGAATCCTGCACTTGCTAACTGTATGAGAGTGTGTGTGTTTATCTCTCTGGGAAGCGCTACCTTTTTCGAGACTACCCACACACCTTGAAAGTGGTATATTCATCTTTGTAAAGTCTGATGATGTCACCATCCTACAAATATACCTGTGGAAAGGAGAACTCTCAGAAATGTGTTTAGTGCATTGTATACATGTGTATTGCTGTAGTTTCATAATGTAGTTAGGTAGGGGTTTGAATCCTGCACTTGTAAAGTGTTTGTGTTTGTCTCCATGGGGAGGAGCAGCCTTTTTGTAGACTACCCACACACCTTGAAAGTGGTATAGTCATCTTTGTCAAGTCTGATGATGTCACCGTCCTACAAGTATACTTGGGAAAGAAAAACTCCCAGTAATGTGTATAGCGTGTTGTGTAAATGTGTACTGTTGTAATATCATAATGTAGTTAAAAAGGGGCTTAAATCCTGCACTTGCTAACTGAGTGGGTGCATCCCTGGAGAGATGCAGTCTTTTTGGAGACTACCCACACACCTTGAAAGTGGTATAGTAATCTTTGTCAAGTCTGATGATATTATCATCCTGCAAATATACCTGTGGAAAGGAGAGCTCCTAGTAATGTTTATAGTGCGTTGTGTAAATGCGTACTGCTGTAGTATCATGATGTAGTTAGATAGGAGTTTGAATCCTGCACTTGCCCACTGTGTGTCTCCTTGGACTTGCTGATGATAGGTGTGTAGCAATGTGGAGTGGCTTTTGCTTTTTCTAGTGTATGACATATCACAATGACGACTGTAAGTGCATTACACATGTAAGGTAGCTGTGGGTCAAATACATATACATACATGTGACCTCAATTATTTCATAGGTGGGTACTCTGCATTCTCCATGAACACATCTGTTATCTTTGCCAGAGTGTGCTGGTACTTTCCAGACCTTAGGTCACTTCTGTATGCTTGTGACAAGCTTAGCCACTGCAGTGATCCCTGGGCTACGTCATCCGTTTCACATCCACTCATCACGGTTTCTATTGAATAGTGTGAGTGAGGGTTTATGCTTGAGGTATATTTGAAACCTGTTCAAAAGCAAGCAAAGTCTGGCAAAGATGACTAATCATTATAGGTCTGCAACAACCTCTGTGGATCTGCATGCAAACCCTTTATTGCTTATGTGCTCCACAAAGGGATTTCCAAAACCCTTTGGTAATGTGATTATCAAAGGAGAGATGTCATAACACATGGCTCTTTGTATACATTAGTACCTGTTCCACATTTTGGGGGCTACTACCTATGTGGTACTCTGGGGATACTTTGTTTTGTAAAAGTGGATAACTATGCTTTCTTTGGCTTATAGCTTTACAGCATGAGTTTGACTCCAGGTATCTTTCTGTATGAAACCCTTTTGGAGGATGTGTGTGTCATCTGGAGAATGAAGTATAGCCCACAGTATGCATTGTCATCAAACATGGGCAGACATATCCCTACTGTGTTTGCTTGTGCCTAAGAAAGCTATATGCCAAATAGGAGTGGTCCCAGTACTGAGTGCAGGTGAATACTAGTTGTTACTGGCATGGAATAGTACATGGAGGCTGCAAATGTTACTGTGTGTCCTACATCTGTGCATCAGTTGTCAAGCCATCATCTAACAATCATTTATGGGCAGGCTGTTGACGTTATGTATAATACCAGAAAGTGGGATGGGTATGAATTGCTGGTGAGCTATAGCTTGGCTGTGTTGATCTCCCCTCCCTCACTATTAGCCTTGTTGACTGGCTTGAAGTCTACTAGGTGTAGGAGCCATGATCTGGTCTTTAGAGAACCTAAGTGGGTATGGTACAGTGTTTGCAGGTTCATAATGTCTCTGTTAATGAGTTCCATAATGCTGTGCTCCATAGCCTTCCAGATAACATTTGTCTGGCTTATAGGGTGAGAGTTTCCAGGACCTGTTGTAGTTCTACCCTTAATCAATTTATGTTAACATTTGCACTGGGTGTGATGAGGGTGGACAGGTTTAAGAATAAAGTAGATTAGAGTGTCAGGCCAGATTTGAAGGTTAGTAGACCAAGCCAGATAGGTGGGATTAAGTTGGTTTGCACATGTGCTGAGGAGGGATGCAGAGTATATTGTGAAATAGATGCTAAGGATGAAGCCGCCAGGTAACAGGAAAAGAGGAATGCCTAAGATGAGGTTTATGGCTGCGGTGAGAGAGGACATGCAGGTGGATGGTGTGACAGCAAAAGATGCCGAGGGCAGGAAGACATGGAAACAGATGATGTACTGTGGCGACCCCTAATGAGAGCATCTGAAAGGAGAAGAAGACGTTGTAGCTCAAACCTTGTGTACTGTGAACACCATTACCGTACCTCATTCCACATGTATGTAACCTGTATAGAGGCTCCATCTGGACAGAGCGTTTAGGTGAGTGGTGACTTCATATGTCAGCTTGTGTATGACACAGCCAGGGACACTGTCCAGTACCATTGCCACTGTGGTGTGGACCTTGTTAAAGAGATGTTTTAACTGGAGTGTCCGTGAATCATCAGGTATTACATTCTGCACGTCTGGAAATGTGGCCCTTGTATAGCGACAGGGTGGTGAAATCCGCATTCAAACTGTCTGACAAGGAATTGGTAATGTCAGTCAGATAAGTGTACTTTGTGTCCATTTACATTAACTGTGACCCAATCTGAGATTTCCCCTGTAGATTATGAACAACAGTAAAGAAAGCTTTAGTGTTGTCTTTGGAATCGTTGCCATTTTGTATTTTGAAGCTTGCCTTGTATGTTTATTGAAGGATTGATTTTTCCCAATGATACTGACCAGAGAGGTTATCCCTTCTTAGTATGTAACTCTTTTCTGGTATAACATCACACCTTCTATTATATATTTAGTTTATGGCAGGGGTCCATGAGACTAATGCACTTTTACTGTATAAGTGAGAATTTCTTGTGTTTGTGATAGCACAGTCCATGCAACCGTGTAGGTGAACAGTATGCATTAATACAGGATTATGCAGCTGGGACAGTGTTAACCTTAGTAATGCAAACCAATGACAGACAGTAACAACAGCAACACCCACGGCACAGTGTCAACCTGTGTCATACACACACATGCGTACTCAAGTTCCAAAATGTGTGTAGTACAATGCATACTGGCCACCTATAGAAACTATGGAGTATTAATACTGGCCAATAGAGGGCATGTCACCCTGCCCATGTGTCCAATATGCACGTACATGCAGACAGTACACCTCCAACATGTTCACAAATGTACAACTGATAACCTGTGCTGCACACACCCCACACTTACTGTCCACTGTATAACACATGCTGACACAACTACACACATCAGCCAAGTGGCACATGGGCAAACGAAACACAATTGGAATGCACACTGGTGTAAACAATACAACATTGATAATTACAGCTTTAATGCATCATGCCTGCTCAGCTACACCTTCAAGGATATCATCACACTTTACTGCTGACAGCATGCTACACATTCAACCATTGCTATACTTTATCAAAGTCACCCTGTGCATCAGCACCATGTTAGCCTGTTCCTGCATCAATGCTACAGATGACAGGAGGTGGCACAGGTTTCATCATATGCATATGGTGTGTTGTTGGTTTGCCAGAGGCCTACACTGAGCCACACAATCGACATGTGTGTGTGTGAATGTGTGTATAAGGGCCATGAGTACTGTTATGGGCCAATGTTGATGTAATGTGTGCGGGTATGTGTTTGCCTAGGTTTCTGGTTTATGTGTGTGTGTCTGCATGCACACAGTTCCACCATGTGGCTGCCATATACAGGGATTTGTGGGACAGCTACAGACTGTACCTGGCAGGCTTTACAGATCACCATCTCTGGCCATGGATACAGAACCTGTGCCTGGCAGGGGTGCTACAGACAGTATCAGGTACTAATCCAGACTGGGTACTATCCAAAGTGGTTGACATATGTCCACTCGATCAAGGTCCCTGCTGAGACTGGCAAGAGCCACATGCATGTAGTCTTCTAGGACGGTCTATGGACAGCCCTCCCAACATTGCTGGGGTTGGTACTGGCACTACGGGAGCGGCTGTGACTTGCTGGATGTCCGCGGTGACCTACAGCTGCTGATGTTGCTGGCATACGTCCATGTCGACGTCTCAGCTGTCCCGCACTGTCCTCACACATGAACATGACATTGTGGAGGATATCTAATGTCTCACCCCAATGTCTATCAATGACCTCAGTGTAATTACGTATGGCACCTGCTAGGTCACGGATACTGTCATTTACAGAGGTGCTATGAGCCCTCTGTGCCCTTAGTCCCTGTCTGGTGTACCACTCCATTCATGCCTGTGCCTCCATGACAGCCTGGAACATGCGTGTGGTTGAAAGAGTTGTTGCACGTCTGCCAGGGGCATGTTCACCAGCAGTGCTCTGACGAGAACCCCTTGGGCATCTGCCTATATGGTACCATTCCAGACATCTGGCTATGGCTGCTCCATCCTGATACATGTGCCATAGATACCACACTGTCCTGGCCAGTGCCAATTGTACACTGTCCCTCAGCTAAGGGCAATGGTGATGATGGATGTACAGGCAGTATGACTATGTGCATGGATGGGGTGGAGACATGTGTACTGTCAATTGGTGGCCCAACAACAAACCCTGACAAACCTGCCTGTGTCTCAACACACCTATCCTCATGATCGTTGTCTGTCTCAGTGACATCAGGTTCCCTGCTGTACTGAACCAGCCCCACTTCAGCACCTCTGAGAGGAAAACAGGAAACACACTTTAAGACTTGAACACGATGGCAGACCACATGTGCACATGCACACATGCACATGCACACATGCGCACATGCGCACATGCACACACACAAATACACTCCTCCCTAAAGCACACACACACACACAACACCAGCAATCTCAGAACATACACAATAGCAGGTGATGATGGGGTACAGTATCACAAGCTAAACAGTCATATCACACATGTCAGCATGCAGGACATGTGTTGCTCAACAGAATGCAGTGTAAGTGTAGACAGTCCTTGTTACTAACAGTATACATGGCTTTGATGCATGTGTTTTGTTATTAGGTGATTGGCCTCCCCCTGGAATGCAATGCATATATGGACACAACATTGCTGTGTAAGTATTCAAAACTGTGTAATGTACTGTGCACCATGACTCATAGGTCTACATACCATGGCTGGGTGTGTATATATTTGTCAGATAGGTATCCAATGCTGATTACAGCCTCTGTGTCTTTAGCAAATAATTGTGGACATGGTTTTAGCACATGCATGATGAATATTCACACAACATCATCAGTGGTGCATGTATAATTGATGGAATACCATTTGTCCACATACCCAATGCACAGTAGTTATGGTGAGTGTAGATCATATTGGGGACATGCCAGTGTCATCCATGACATGGCATGCAAAAACACAACTGCATATTTAAACATCAAATATACCGAATGTGTGTCATATGACCTAGCCACTCAATAGCATCACAAGACATATATGTGTCAGTTGTGCAAATGGTGATTGGTATGCATATTGTTTAGAGGTGCATATGTTTGCACCCACACAACATTGAGGTGTATAGCAATGAAAGCTATGTGTAGTACTGTGATTACAATAACTGGATGGGGTATAGTACCATAGGCCATCATCATGAAGCATCATATGGTCACACAAGGCTACAAATGTTTCCCAAACCAGCACTAATCATGCTGTACCAGAACTGTACTACCTTGGCTACATTCACCATTTCACAAGTTGTTACATGGGTTTGTAAGGAGGCCAATAAAAAGCATTCCCTGACATGAATGTGTAGTGTGTTGCAGAGTGTTTGAATGCCCCATGATAAGCCTCTACCCCTCAGGTATATTATGTGTAATGAGTGGATGAGATTTTGGATACTGGAGTGTGTCTTTACAGAGGGTTTGTGAATCCTTTATGTGTAGCATGTTAAAATGTTCTGTGTATGGCATAGTTGTGTATGTTATGTGCATGTTGAGTATCAACTTTGCCTATCCAATGGTCACTACAGTGTAGCCACATTTGTTTGAGATGGTCTGGGTATTGCATGTGTTTGAGGCAGCTAATCACATTAGTGAGATGTGCGTGGTCTTACACCAAACATGCACAGCATGCATTATGGGTAGGTGGTTACATGTGTACATGGCCTACACCTTAACTATAACATGCACTTTTTATTTACAATAATAAATGTAGAACACACTCACCAGCATCTGTCCGCTGCCTTGATGTCACCCCAAAGGGACCTACATAGAGATGAGACAGTTTGTCAGTAGCCACAACTGTGGCAGTGCTACTGTGTGTTTGCAATCTTACAGTACAACAACAGTTTACATTCACAGGCCTACAGATTATGTTCCAAATGATCAGTATTGCACAACAATAGGCTCCACATCTTCTAACTACACACTCCACATCTCACATATGCATTATCTACCAATACAGATAACAGTAGTCTACAGATATGCCATGTTACCTGCATGCTCCATGTGTGCTTGCTGGGTGGCTCCAACCTCCATCATGGTGTATGTCTGCTGCTGCTGTTGTTGTTGGCCAGGTGCCACGAGGCTCAGAAGCAGCTCCTCCACTCTGGTGAGAGGGGGGTGGATATTAACACCACCTCCTGTTGCAAGCTGTTGTCTCCGCACATCAGAAGCATGCTGATGGACATGTCTGAGTAGATCACTGAAGTGGTGGCGTACCTGCTCATATGTCCAGTTATGCAGGCCTACCTCATTTTACCCTCCTGACAACATCTTGCCACATTGCAGTATGCTCCTGCTGGTCCTGGCTGGTTCGTGAGAACATTAGACTAGTGCTGAATTATACAGCTAGCAATGATCTCATCTTCAGCACTTCTATAGCTGGGATTTCTGCGATGTGCCATGATCCCTGGAAGACATAAAGAAAAAATATGTCTGAGCAAGTCATATGGCACATTTAACATTATACAGTACAGATATCACTGAACTGCCATATATAGCGACATATTAGCTAACTGAGAGTGAAACACTTTAACTACCACTTATCACTGCTCACCCCACAACTGCTTGAAAGTGCCTGACTCACTCTATCTAATGAAACATGTTCTGCACAGCAACAAAATAAAATAACTATATAAGACTATACAAGAGTACCTGGCACACTGTATGCAACACAATGCACCACTTAGCCACAGCAGATATACATCAAGCTGACGTGTAAAGAAATATGTCATCCATCACAATGAGTGTAAGGTCCAGTAAATGTATTACTATTATACCACACAACTTGTTAATGGCAATCCCATGGCCAAAATATATGCACAATTGGGAATATAGGTCGCATACTGCTGTAGTACACTATAAATGTTGCTAGATATGCAGTTATATGTTTTACCACACATATGACAGAGGACATGTTACAGACATACCCACATGCACATCAGACATAATTACAGGACACAAAGGTATGGCAACCCAGATAAGCTTTATGTGTACTATACAGTACTGTGTGTCAGTACTTGCAAAACCTTAATCTTGAGGAATGTAATCTGTGATGAATACAGGGACCACACAAAACAGTGGATGCAAGCAATGTGGACATACACCATACTTTGCTGTACAGGCCCAGAGCTTCAAGTAGTATTACAGTACACACAGGATTTGGATTCAACATCAGTACCAATCAATAATCATAGGTGTAGTGCTTTAGCCTCCAATGACAACCCCAGTTAAAACCAAGGGACTTAATCACACTATATGCCATAGCACTTTTTCTGGCTAGCAACAGAATACACAGCTTTTGCTGGAATCAAAGCAAGGACCCATAATACCATGACATAAACAGTTTCCCACTAAGCTATCCCACAAATACATATCTTTGATGTATTCACAAACACATTGACCATCACAGTCAGTCAACAGTACAGAGAATCTATTGCAACAAGTAGATGTAGGTGTGTATGAGTATATATGACCCTCTCTCTCTCTCTGTCTCTCTGTGTGTATATATATATATATATATATATATATATATATATATATATATATATATATATATATATATATAGATAGATATATATATATAAATATATATATATATATATATATATATAGATATATACATATACACATCCATTGGTGTACATATACATACATATGTAGGCACATATACATTTCACCTTTCATAGTGGGAATATCAATTATACAAAGGATGTGAGGTGTACAGTAATGTAATAATATCACACAGTCTTGTGATAAATGCATTGAAAGTGTTCCCAGCCCAGGTAGCTTTAGCAGGCCTCATTGGCTTCAATATTGCAAACTGAACAAACCACCCACACTGTGCAACCACCACATGTCATATGCCAGCACTGTATGCTCTCTTGTTTGTCACACACTAAAACCTACATACAAATATGCACATACTAACATTCACCAACATATATATCTCCACCCTCCACAAACAGTTGCAATATGTCCCCTGCTCTATTCACATATACAGATGTGAATGTACATGACACATATATATTTCTCCGTATGTGTGTGGCATACACACACAAGGTACACACTGTTTTAAGTCCCTGGACCTCACAGCTGAACTGTTGGGCCTAGCTGCAACACAAACAGTTGTCACATGTGAACACAGACTAACATTAGAGGGGGTATATATAGCTACAAATGCTAGATAAGCATACTAGACTGCTAGAGCAATTGCCAATGCTAAGCTACACTTTAATATGACTATCATGCATGTGTTGCTCTGTCACACCCATGTTTATATAATGGCAGCGCTAATCCACCCAACAGCCATTGGCCACACTACTGTAGAGAACACAGATAACATGGATCAGATCTTTGACATTTAATGCTGAGCTACACATTTCACAGGTATGCCCTTCTGCCCACAGGTACACACTGTATTGTCCATAGCAGTAGTTAAGCAGGACATCTGTGCATAGATAAGTACTGCTGCCACATATGAATGGTTCACATTATGTAGACTACTCTTCAAAAACATCTACTACATGCCAGTAAATACATATGTGTCACATACCTTTCCTTTGTATGATTTGGTATTATTTCATTTTCCTTTTCTCTGTCTGTCTCTCTCTGTCTCTCTGTCTCTCTCTCTCTCTCTCTGTCAGTCTCTGCAATAGAGGGATTGAGTTTGTTGGCAGCGATTGCAGCCTGCTTTTGGAGGTATTTCCACATGAGCATGTGATGGCCTTTGCACCAATTAGTGGCCACCATTTGCTAATTGCATGCAGCCTGCTGTGTAGTAATTGCAGTAATCACTGTCATAGCAACCCAGTACTATAAATTGCTAACTCAGGTAGGTGTGGCCCTTTCAGCTTTCCAAGATGGAGATCATCATTGTTTGCTGTGGACATTATTGTTTAAGACAGAAGGTTGGTATAGTTCTTATATCAGAAGCCAGGGATGTAGCCAGTGATTTACATTTTGTACTCAGACCTAAATGTTGCTGCTTCCAGTACACACTTGTCAGTGCAGAACTGTACTCTCCCCTCAAAATGCTAACCCAAGATACATGGGAGGATGTACTTTCTTTTCAAATTTTACAATTAACTGCCATACAAAGCTAGTTATTGAGATGTATTCATTTGGCACAAGAATTGTTTGTGAACTGCTATACTGTGCATATTCATTTACTCAGTTCTAAACAGTTTGTGCTTTTTAGTGTTGACATTAGCACAAGCTGCTCAAGAAAACTGGACACATTTCAGTACTGTGAGTATGCTTACCTACATCCTTGGTAGATCCTGCAGACACAGGTATATTCTACATTTGGGTAGGGGTGCAGAAGTACAGAGAGCACACGTATTATTGTGTGGATTTTATCTTGCTGGACTTACAGGGTTGCTGTGTACATGTTAGTTTATCAAGGCATGTAGTCTGTCTGCATAACTCCCAACTGTGGACCTATCCACATGGTAGACAGAGATTAGCCTGTTATTCTTTGTCTGTGCCCCACACAGGTCTTTTCAGCACTAGCGCAATGGCATTGCTACAGTTGGTTGCTACCAGTACATGGCTACAGCCTTTTGTATTTCAGTGTTGTATTCCTACATAAGGGTATGCTTCCGGAACTCCTTCCAAAGCTATTTGCACAGTGTGTAACAGCAGAAAGGCTGCTATGCCTCTGTGTGTCTGCCTCTGCCAGACCTCTCAAACACTCACGTACATATTTGAACAGACTCAAGGAAAAGTAGAGAAAAAGTCAGGGACACATTTAAAATATAGTGACATTAAGATGAGACTTTGAGAGAACCAGAGCATATGGATTAATATACCTTTTCTGAAGTAAAAGAAGTGTCTAACTCTTAATTATTGTCATTACTCATTACGTGTAATTCACCACCTTTCTGGCCAAAGTCAGTAGTTTTCAGAGGGATTCAAGGGACAGAGCTAAATTTTGTTTCAAAATCAGGGACATCCCTGAAAATTAGGGACAGCTGGGAGGTATGGCCTCTGCCCTCAACAGATATGCCAGTGTTTGTCCTGCTATGATACTGTGTGGGGGTTGTAAAGTGATGGTGTAACATTATTTCCTGCTAGAATGGCTGCTTCTGTTATCACAGTCATGTAATGTAATCCCACAACAACTGGTTGTAAAGATCCGCAGAACAAGTTGTGTTGTATGGCATTCCTATTTTTCCATTACATTCACTCATTCTGATGCATGATATATTTATTTCAGCACCAACTTGCGGTGTATCTACCGTGGCTTTGTGGTACTTCATGCAGTGTAGTGTGTACAAGGTCCAGGGTACGAGACTGACGGAGGTGTTTTATTTTGCTGCTGAGCAGAACAAGGGCCCTCACATACAGAGTGACTAAGGCACTTTTAAGCAGTTGTAAGCAGGTTTGCGCGATGCTTAGCAATGCTTAGCTAAGTGCAAACAAGCACACACTCGCGCCAACATGCTAACTACTGCTTTATAGTACTTACTCCCATTAACCCCCACGCTCATTTCTTTGAAAGAAAAGAAAAATGGGGAGATAGGAAAGTGGTGAAAAAGGGGCACAAAGAGGGAAAGATAGTAGGGAAAATAGCTCAGGATATGCAGAATGGGTGGAGGGAAGGTCCATAGCTGCCCATTTCTTTAACAGCAACAGCTGTGCATATGGAATATATTTGGAGGTAAATATGAAACCTTCAACCCCTGAGAGAGGGGTGAGGACAACAAAGTACGTTGCAATGCCAATTAAATTACATTTTATGTGACCAGGGGACATGTGTGTAAAATGGGCAGCTATGTATGGGGTGTAATTTTTTTTTTGGGAGCAGATTGCCCTTTTTTTTTCAGGTGAGAGTGGAATGTGGGGTAGGGGAGGTAGGTATATTTGGGGAGGTAGGCTGGGGAGGTAAACAGACAAGACAAACAAGGCACATACAGGGGCGGAATATGACGCATGTGGTGGGTGAACACCATTGATGGGGAGGGATGTTTGGAAATCACAAGCCCATGAGCCCACAGATGGCATCAGTGGAACTGAGATCCCCACCCATGGGCAGTTATCACTGCACCTTCACAGCCCAGAGGGTGGCTGTGCTGGGGGCTGTGTAGGAGGGGCAGGATGACCAGGGAGTTGCGCCACTCATGCCTCAAGCTGGCATAGAGGGTCTGCAATAGAACGCTTGATCTCTCTACGCACCACAGCCCAGACCGTTCAAAGGGTGATAGGTGGCCCTCTTCCACCCACGCTTGCATGGAGGGTGCCAAGCCCCATCCCCTGCAGTGCCTCCACCTGAAGGTGGCACAGGGCCAACTGAGGAGGAGGTCCCAGGCTGGGCACTGGATCTGCTGGTGCCTGGTGCCATGGCCAACTGAGGTGGGACAGGTGGGTCTGCTGGGACCGGCCTTCCCATACCAACTATGTTTTGGAGAATTTAATTAAGATATGGGTTAGTAACAGTCAACAGCATTCCCATTTAGTTATAAAAGCATGCAGAAGTATTCCCATTAACCCAACACACCAGAGTTTCAACAGTTGAAAAGCAAGCATAACACATGCATATATAGAACAATAGTGTACATTACAACAGCATGCAAGTTTAATTGATGGCAACAGGCCACCAATATTGTGATATTTGAACAGGGCACATGCATAGAAATAAAGCAATATTTATAAACCAATAGGACATATGTCCCAACAAATGTTTTGAGATTAGACATACCCATTGAGGTGTGGAATTGCATTTTTTATGCACATACAGTAGGGTGGAAAAGATAACTCAATTAACAACTTATATATCCTTCTAGTTTACACTACATTCCTATTAACTGCAGTTATATGTCCCTTACATGTATTATTACACTACCCAATGTCCTTCTATTGTGCAATTGGATTTTGCTAGATCATTATATACATGAGCTGTATCTGACATACAAACTGTCCAGGATGCAAATGTTACTGCTACATATTTTGAGAGTTGCTCACACACACTACTGCTGAGATGGTACACTGACAGCTCTACTTTCATATAATTATCTAGATATGTTCAGGTGAAATTATCAGTTATATGTTAACAGCTCCCTACATTTCTGGCAGCACACTGACATTTCTGGAGAACACAATACCAAACTACTCATGTGCCAGATTAACCTGTACATGCTGGGCATGAACAAACAGTTGAGGGATGTAAATATGCATAAAAGCTGCTGGCGCTCCCTTCATCCACTTTATATGGGTCTACCCAAGTGTGGGTTAACACTGCTTAATACAACAGTACTATTTCTAAAATGCAACAGTACAACAACATATCAAAGAAAATCACACAGATGCACTCCAGGAATTATACCTTTATTAAAGAATTATTACACCTTTATTTATTGGGTTAAAACACTTTTTTGAAGGTTCTCTCATTTATTTTATATAACAGTACATGCAAAATAATTACTAGCCTGCCTGGTGATGCAGCCTTTGCAGCCTATCTTCATGGGCTTGCTGATTCATAGCCCGGACACCTGCAGCTGTGAAGTAAATGCAGTGATATTGAGACATACCTATCCATAGTATAGACAAGCATAGCAATTCTTAACTACTTAATACAATGGCTACTTACTCAGTACTGGGGCATTTGCCATCCCACGGGCCTCCTGGATACACTGGTCCAGTTGATCCTCCTTATGTCACTTCAGGTCAGAGTAATGGTGCCTGACCTGCTCACCAATCTGAGGAACGCCAGTGGCACTGGTGAGATCATGAGCTAGACAGTTCCAGGCCTCCGTTTTGTATTGGATGCCCTGGTATTGGCTCCGCAGGAGTCTTTCCTTATGATTGTGAACAAGGAGCCAAACCATTACTTTGGTCTCCTCCATGCCCCAATGTTGCGCTTGAAGTAGAGTGCCTTCTCCAACACCGGCCATACTGACTGCAGAAGGGAGATACAACCAGTTATGGCAAGTACTCCCACCTGTGGAGCTTAAATATGCCTCATTTCCCACACTTATTTGTGATTGGCCAGTTTTGAAAAAACTCAGCTGTAGGCACACCTGCTTAGCTGATGTTAACAATGTTTAATATTCCTTTGATAGATATGTGTCTGTTGAAATGCAAGGTTATGAAATGCTGTCATGGCTTAAAGGTTATGTACTGTGACTGTAGTGCACAGTGTTCTGAGTTCTTTCCCTGTCACTGCTTTTTATTTTCCTACTGGCCAAACCTGAATGGTTAAGGTGCAGTAAAGGAGGTGTGGCTGTGTTTAGCTGACTTTGCTCAATGTTGCCCAACTTTGCTCAGCATTGCTTGACGTTGCCTGACGTTGCCTGACATTGCACTCGTTAACGCAGTGCTCGGCTACGAGCAATTAAATATAAATATGCTCAATACTGGTAAAATATGCTTAGCAGTGCTTTACATTGCTTAAAATAAGTTACTCATGCATCAGTATGCATAACCATTTCACCTTCCTATATATACATATATATATATATATATATATATATATATATATATATATATATACATATATATATAAAATTTGTTCACAACTACATACAACATTTCAATGCTTTTTACAAAACTTTAAATACTAAATGTCAGGAAATATTTTTGTATACAGATTTCCAACAGAAAATGGAACATGTAGTGGTGGGACTCGAACCGGGAATGCCTTCTCTTTGTATGAAGGCTCTAACTACTACGCTATTGCTATTTTGCATAATTTGCATATATTTTTCTTATTATTCTCTTCGGTGTCTAAACTGCTAACTGTAGCTAAGCAATGGGCAAACCTGCGCAAACACGTGCAAATACAGGCAGCTATATCGGAAATGGAAAAAAAACATTTCTATTACTTTTTATATTTGTACGGGGTTTAATATATGGGGGAATGTAGTGTTAAAATGTACACATGTGAGCAGACTCACTCATGTAACTAGACATTTCCCGAGTTTCAAAATTGCAGGGGCATGGATTTTTGGACTGCTCGGCAATCCGACACGCCCCCTACACTCGTCCATGCTCTGTGTAAGCTTTAGAGTTGAGGCAGTGTGTCCTCATTAGTATGCATGGTGCGCTGCCGTCATAGTCTTAGACTGACGTTTCCGTGTAAGACTAATGTAGTCTTACATGGAAGATTAGTAAATCCTGGGGCATGTCTTTCCATAGAATGATTTCATACATCACCACATAGCAAATAGGCAGTAGTAAACTTAACACCGAAAGTGTGATAAGAGACCTTGGGACACAGGTGGACAGTAGTCTCTCCTTTGATAATCACATTGCCACAGTAGTCAGGAAATCCTTCTATGTGGCACACCTCATCACAAAAAGGTTTCTCATCCAGGAAAAAAGAGGTCATTGTTCCCCTCTACTCGTCACTCATTAGACCCATTATAGAGTATAATGCCCCTTTTGGTATGTACCTCACAAGACATCTACAACAACTGGAAAGACTGCAGAAATACCTCACAAAGAGGATTACTGGCCTCAAACAGATGCTCTATGTAGACCGTCTCAAAAATCTCCAGCTTTACTCCGTCGCATATTGCCTACTTTGAGGTGATCAATGCCTAACATACAAAGCTATGTTAAACCCAGAGCTGTTGGACATGCCTCACTTAAAGAAATCACAATCCCTCCATGCTACATGCTCTAGGGACCTAAACCTTGTCACCACAATAAACAGAACATGCTGGAGGGATAGATTCCTGTCCCAGAGACTTCCTATGCTCTGGAACAAATTACCTATCTATATCAAGCAAAGCTCCTCATTAGCACTCTTCAAGAAAAATCTTGATGATTGGATGGGAAATAGGAAATTCACCCTGGGGATCACTTCTGTGGCTCTGCTCGACAGTGGCACAGGAAAATAATTTTTTTTGGGTGGCGAAAGCCAGGGTACCTTCATGGCTAGGCTTATATAGGCCCTAGGGCCAATAGCCTAGTACCTCCCTATGAACCTCTGTTTGATGAAACTCAAACACTCAGAAGAAAACAATTAAGCAATTCAGGACATGTGTTACTTCTGAAATGGACACTAAGCTATACTTACACAATCTGTATATAAACATATATTTTATTTCTAAAGTGTTTGATAAAAAGAGCTTGTGGAATTGTGCTTAAGAGGCATGGGTTATTTTGACTGATGAAAAGAAATGTTACTACCTTTTACAATGTGTGCTGTGTATTGATGTGGTAAGGGGTACTTTGGGATATGTAGGATGGCCAAACATGTGTTGCTATTGTATGGACCAATTGTATTAATGAATATCCTACATATATCAATAGAATGGCATATATGGTTTTACTGAGTTACTGAAGAAAGTCAGGTGCTGGATCAGATAACTGAAATTTATCAGGGAAAACTGATAACATGCCAGAGAGTTTTGACAATGTGCAACTGTTAATAGAGATTGATCTTTCATAAAGTAGATTCAGGAGATAAATTTGTTAATGCAGAAATGGAGAATGAAGAGATAGAACACTAGCCCATTTTACAGGTTAAACAGAATAATAACTTTAAGCCATTACAGAGTGAGGCCCAAATTGCAGATATTGAACATATGGAAGTTTCTATGGTTACTAGAGTGAGATGCACAAAAAGAAAAACAAAAAAAACAAAAAAAAAAAAAAAAAAGAAAAACAGTCACAAAAAGTTAAGGGATAATGTTTTAATTCTTGCTTTAAATGTGAACAGCATCTGAAACACTGATAAGTGTTGACCTTTATTAAAATGGCAAGCAGTTAAAGAAAATATATCATATGTTTGTTAGATGTTGCAGTTCAAATATATTGACAAAATGAGTCACTGTAAGAATGGTGAGCTACTGTTGGGTGTTTTTGCAATGAAAGTTGCTCAGGTATTACAGAATTGTTAGGATTAATCTCATTGAAAGTTTTAGATGTTAAAAAATTGTGTTACGAAGGATGCTGATCCCCTGTTAGATATCGAGTTTTATGGTTAATTGCAATACATTCTAGAGCCAATATGAAATAAAGATGTAATAAGTTTGCAGATTTAAAGAAATATTTACATTTGAACATGGGTATAATACTGCTTAGGAACTTTATTTGTAACCTATGACAGAAAAAAGATGAAAATAGTAAGTCATATAAAAATGTGTAAAGATATTATCAATGACTTTTAAGTGAATAGGTCAGGCTAAAAGTTTCACAAAAGTGACCTTAAAAAGTAAAATACAGGCACAAAGCCATCTATTTCAAAAACAAACAAAAACATTTCTGGCAGGAAATAAATCTCCTCACAGACAATAAAGCCACTAATCCCACCTCCTCCCCTATCACAATCCAGACCTCTCAATGGCGACTCTCAACCTCTGAATTTCTCAAGTATTTCAGCCACTTCTTACTACTGCAGCATCTACCTCTCTGTCAACTCACCCACCCACCTTTTATCCCCCTATTCTATTTTAAGAAAATGAATCACAAAGCCCTTAACACCATACTAGAAAATATACCCCCTGGATGAAGCCCCTGGTGAAGACAACCTACTCCCTTGGTTTATATCACTTTGCAAAGACTTCCTTATGACACCTCTTTTCCATATTTATAACCTCTGCTTAACTCAAAATACAATACCAGACATATGGAAAACTACTCTTGTCAAACTCCTTCCCAAGCGGCCTCAGCCAATGAATGCTTCTCACTTCTGCCCTGTTTCCATCCTTCCTACACTTGAGAAAATACTTGAAAATTTCTTAGGTTTATGACTAGGCCAGTCACTTAACTTCCAAAGTCACATTTAAAACACAAGGAAAAAGATTGGTTCTCTGTTATTCTGGTCCTAGAAGATATCCCCCTTTCTTTCCACACCAGATAGAACTGTAATAGGCAAATAAGTCTTCCTTACTCACCCTGAATACGGACTCCCTGTCATAGCCACAGACTAAAAAAAAAAATCCATCCACTTTACAATCATTGAAAACAAAATTTGCTGAATCATTTCTACTACCCCCTCACTCAGGAACACCAGTATATCATCCTTGCCAAAGCCAAATAGCTATAAGCCTCCTACAGAGCTAATCTACTCCAAGAGTATCTTGTATTCAAACTACTTCAGTTAGGTGTCTTCTCACCTCTTGCAGTCAAAGTCTAAAGTAAAACCACACCGTAGAACCTCTGCAGCCTTTCCCAATTAACCCCCTCAATGCAAACACCTGAAACCAAACTTCACTGTACTGACCATTGCTTCTTCATTCTTGCACCCAAACAATGAAATACCTCCCCCCAATCTAAAAGATTCAGAATACAGGTCAAAAGATACTGCCATCAAAAATCTGACCACAATTGCTTTTCCACTGGCCACATAACATGACTCCTTTCTCACCTGCATCACTTCTGCCTTGACCCATTGCTCTCACCTGATGCATCCCACTCATATTTACTACTAAAATTAATACACATTTGTTTTTTTCTAGTCTGTTTAATATTTACATATTGTTTCACTTTCCTAAAGTATTATCTACATTATGTGAATTTCTTCTGTTTTTTTTTTTTTTTAATAGAGTTCATAGATTAGTATTAAGCTAACTGTCCTTGCGAGCCATTTTAAGCCTAGTCAATTATCCCTTATGAGACTTGAACTCTGCACCCTGTGTTTTAAGGAAAAACACCTTAACCATTAGGCCACCCTCTCAACCATTTTTGTGAATTTCTTCACTTATGCTTTGCCTGCAAAAGGTCTATTTGGATCAGTACTCTGCCCTGGTAAACTAACTAGCTAACTAACTAAGTAACTAAATAAATAAAATAAACCATATATTATATTGCAGATGTTTAATGGAAATAAAAGTGGGCAATTGGTAACTGACGTTTTGGATCTTTTAGGGAGTATGGGCAGAGTTAATAGACATTGCTGAATGTATTATGGAGGTTGAAGAAGAAAATGAATTACTGTCTGGTGCAATATGCTAGAGCAACTGGAAGAAAAAGAGGACCATATTACTATATAAGACTTTTATCATTACTTGGAGTGCATTGTGGGTTAGTTATAAATATAAATACAAGAATGGTATAATGGTAAGCATAAGATATATCAGGAAATACCTCATCAGTATTTTTGGGAGATAAGCAGCAATTTAAAAAAGAAAAACGTTATTTGAATTGAATAGGCTAATGACACAGGCAGTTTTACAGATGCAGGTATACATGACTAAGGGAAATAACTTTTGGCTAAAAAGTTTAAATTTGTTAAAATACGATATGGGAAGTCAAAATGAGAAAAGATAATTAGTTGTGCAAAATACTGAGATTAAGAAAGTGGCAGAACAATATACAACAAAGATGTGTAAAGAAGATGAGGAGGTAAATGTTTAAAATGGGAAGTGTCATATATTTCTGGGAGTAGGAAAAAAAATTACAGAATGATACTTCTTTAGGGGAAGTGAAATAATAAATTAGTATGGGATCTGTCGTGGCTGATACAGGTTTGATAAAATTTGTTTTTCATTTCATAAAGACATGAGTTAGGAAGAAGGAATATATTTTAGATCTGTGGAGATGCTGTAAAATTTTTATGAAAAATTATAGAACTGAGTTACAAAATTGGAGGCTTGTTACACTGAACTATGTTGACCATAAAATTCTAAGTATTTTAAAAGAAAGATTTAGACTGGTGTATAGGAAAGTGGTAAGGAAAATGGAATATAGTACATACAGTAAAAAAGAAAACATAAACAACATGCCTGTTTTGTCTTAAGAAATTGTTAACAGCATAAGCATATGAAAGGTTGAATTGTAGGGGAGATAAATGATATGCAATACAAAAAAGGTTTATGACAGTGTTATGCATAAGAAAATGTGGAACCTGTTATCATGTTTATATAATAGTCTGTAAAAAAGTCATTCAGTTTCACAAACCATTTATAACAGTTCTTGGGTGAAACCCATTACATATGGTTGGTATGTAATGATGTTGCAGTTGGAAAAGGTAGAAAGCAGCTCTGCCCTAGATGGAACATATTTTAATTTCATATAAACTAAGGTTATAGGTGTAAAAATTGCTTGTGAGGATACAAAGATAGAGCAGTGGGAGGGTTTCCTTCAAGATTTTGCTACTACAATTTTGAGTGCATTGAAAAGATTTTGTACTTTTAAGGACATTAAAATATTTGGGCTTATATGTCTCTGAAAAAAATAGAAAATAACTTATAATAAATATATTTCTGCTTTCTGGAGGACATGCTTGAATCCATTAAAAATATCAACTACAATGGGTATAGGAGGTATGGGCTTAATACATCTGATTTTTTTCTGTTCTTTACAACTTGAATTTTGAATTTTTATATTATGTTAATCAACAATCATAATCTGCTTCTAGAAATCTATTGAGACTTAGATATGGAGAGATGTTTTCTGTTTACAGAAAAACAAAGCAAATTAAAGGGAGGAGTGATAGTGCTGAATATTTTGTAAATGTAAAGAATGGAAGTTATATGAGATAGTGAGGATTAAGAATAAGATAATGTATTTTATAGCACAGTATTGTAAAAACTTTACAGAGTGGAGCAATGGCTTTGGTTTTCAAGCACAATTAAGTTAACTATTAACAAAAAAAGGGTGAGATTTTAGTATATGCAGGAATTGAAAGTTTTTTCTGTGGTAGCTGAGGTTGATAAAAGTCACTGTTAAATGTGAAATGATATATAACAAGAATGAGGAAAACATCTTTTGGAGCTGCCAGTGACCTGCTGCTGTTAGGTAACTAGGATGGAATACTACATTTAAGTTTGCAATTTTGTATTGTTTAATTACTCCAAATTGTTTTAGCTTGTATTTTTGTTTTATTTTACATTTGTTGTGTTTTAAAACTTTTATCTTGCAGTTTTAAAAATAATTATTTAGGTTAAGTCAGGTCTGACTATAAAGAGATTAAGTCTAAGTGATCTATGGAAGGAACTGAGAAATAACATTTAGTGTTTAAGTTTTGCAAAAAAAGGAAAATGTTTTAATATTTTGAAACTGCCACCAAACTGCTGCTGTTGTTAGACTAAGTTTTCTTCTCATCCGCCCATCTTTTCTCTGCTAGGCTATTTAACTCAGTAGCTCCTCAGTAGTCCACCCTTTTTACATTTGACTTTGGAAGCTTCTTTTAGTATAATCTTGTATTCTCATACTACTGATCACTAACATTTCAAACTAGGAAGGCTCTCTCATTAGAACGATAACATTTAATTTACCCTGATTCAAAGATGGCCGCCTACTAGACTGCTTCCCATTCATTGAGCTCCTCACTGCTATGTAATTACCAGCTACTTTTAACTACTTTTAAGTGAAATTTTTCCACAGTTTTTTTTACAGAAATTATCTCTGATACAAGTCCTTCACTTTGGGATTGTTTATTTTTGGAAAAAGGTAAACTTTTGGATTATTTTACCTCAGAATACTTTTGGCTTCAACAGACTTTGGACAAGTGCACTCCAGATGCTTATCTCTGTGTCAGTTTCTCTGTTTTCACACCTCTAACCTGGGCATGGCTGGCAACTCAGATTCCATGGATGCACAGACAACTAAGGCCAAATTCTCTTTAATGCTTTCTCCAGAGAAGGACACTGGCTCCAAGAGACTTAAAACCTCTAAATCATCTACTGAAATCATAAAAGTAAGTGCAAAAGAAAAAAAAAATATTCTAATTTTCATTTAGAAGACTTAAAAATGGCATTACAACCCATTCCGAGTGCTATACAGAATTTTTCTGACCAATTTACTGATTTTGGAAAAACTTTAAAACAGATTAATGAAAGAATGGACATTCTTGAAAATAAGTATTTAGCCATAGAAATAAGAGCAGAATCTATTGAAAATGACTTAAAATCTAAAGATAATCTAATTGCTGATTTACAAGCTAAAGTTCTGGATTTGGAGGCAAGGAGCCGGAGAAATAACATAATAATTAGAGGATTGCCGGAATCTTATGAAAATCAAAACTTAATTTCAGTGACTAAACAAATATTTGAGGCTTTACTTAATTGTGAAACAAATACAAAAACTTTAACTGTCGAAAGAGCACACAGAGCCCTGCGTGTTAGACAAGACTCTACTTCACCTCGGATTATATACACAAGGTTATTAAACTTTCAAGATACCCAGAATATCTTAGAAGCAGCCAAAAGTAAAACATATCTCATCTGGAATAAACATAAATTGACTTTTTCACAGGATTTACCAGCTCAAATAAAATTAAACAGACAAAAACTGTCTCCATTCTGTGCAGACCTGATTAAAAGGGGAATAAAATTTAGGATGCGTTATCCTAATACTCATTCTTTCAACTATAATGGCAGGTCTTATGTGTTCACAGACCCACAAGAAGCAAAATACATATTCTTAAAAGTATTCAAGGCTCTTCCTGCTAATGACACACAAAAATAAAACTCATAATTATTGTAAGTGCATTTGATGTTTTAAGTTTGTGAGCTAACCTTTAATACTATGTCTTTTTTTCATAATATTGAGTATATGACATAGCTTTGACAGGTGAAAAAATAATTCAGCTTTTTTGTATATGAAACATGTGTTTTAATGTTTCTTGGAGTTGTCGCAAACTCACATATTAATATTCCAGTATGTTACGCCTTTACAATATACCAACATCAACTTGGCATTGTTTACATGAAAAAGTAATGTTTCTTCGTCTAAGAATACATCAGCAGAATGGAGGGAATAATATCTGGTCTCTCAGGCTATGTAGAGTCACTAATCTTCACTGAATGCCTTGGTTTTGTCTCTGGAATTGTTCACGAGCCTTTTACCTTGATGTATACTCTCTGGATGTCACTAGCGACGCTAGGGTAATGCAATTATTTTTATTTTATCAGAATTGTGTTGCTTGTGCTGCATACTCTGTGGTCTGATGACAAGTCTTCGGAAAGAAAGCTGAAAAGGAGGTAAACATTTGTTCGTGATTGTCTGCTTGCACAGAATATGGTTTTCTTGTTCCACTGATATCTCGCATTTGAAGAACTGCTGATCTCATCCTTGAAACTGTGTTTTGACTTCAGTAGCACTGTTTCTCACAAGTAAGTGGCTTTCTTTCTTGTAGGTTGTGACAGTGCGCTTTACGTGATTTAGGAAGTCTTTTTCTCGTACTGGACTGGTTCTAAGTATGTGCGGAAGCATTTAAGCCTTTATAACTAACTTTTAAGATAAAACATTGTGTAATATAGATTTAAAACTTGTTTTTTAGCTATAACTTTTACATGTAGTTGGCGCATAACAAATCTAATATTCAGGAGATAATTTATTTTACACATCTACTATCTACTAAACGCTGACAACTTTAAATGCCATCTACAAGAACACTTATTGTGCTTAATATGCTGCTGTTGGTATATTGGGCCAATTGCAAAAAATGTGGAATATTTTATTTTTATAATTTAGGTATATATTTTCTGTTAAAAATATATTTTCACTTGTATACTTTTAATGACAATACTGGAAGTGTTAGGGTGTAATATTACCCTATATGGTTAGTTGAAGCCCTTGGTAATTATCACAGTATACATTCATGCATTTTCTCACATTATACTTACATTTATGATAAATATTAAAATATCATCCTACATGTCATATTTATGTTATGTTAAAGAATATGAGACTCAGGTGATTTCAACGATATTGATTGACCTTTTACTAGACTTACTGATGTTCTCATTACTAATTGGATTTTCATATACCTGTGTCATACAATTTGTTTTTAAAGATAGTAAAGATGATTAATCAGAGATACTCTGTTTAAAGGATTTAGTAATACAAAGCAATATAGTGTATATTTGAATGTGAAGATTTTAAATTCTTAATTACATTAAACCTTTTTGATTATAGACATATTCGTATATTGCTACACATACATGTATGATCTTTACATGTATAAATATATTAATGTTGCACCAATTAAATCTTTATCCTACTAACATTTTACATCATAGATATATACTGTAGTACAAGATTAACTACATATATATACTCTGGTCACAATTATATTTAAATTTACAGGAGTTTTTTGAGTACATTTTTGAATGGGGAATGTATATGTCGGGCATCTTGTTTTTGGATAGCTGTGTAAATATGTTTAGTTTTGTTAACCTGGTTATAGTCCTTTTTAAGACTTTACTTAAATTTTCTTCACATATGTATGTGATTTTGGTAACCAAGTTTTTAAATTGTATATGTAGTTATTTTCATCTTCCCTTGGTAGATAGGTTTAGGTGGGTAGGCACTGGGGTAGGGAAGAGCAAAACTTATGAGGTTAGAGTTAACTTTGCATTGAAACATACACCTATAGGTATTATTTGTTATAATGAGACTAAATTTGGTTTAATTTCCACATTTATACTTTACTTAATCACAAACAATCTATATTTTAACATCTTCTTTAACAGACCTTTAATAATTATATGACTAATTTTATTAATAATTGATTCCTGGAACGTAAGGGGGATCCAAAATAAAGATAAGAAATCCTTACTATATCATTTAATGTATAAATCACAAGCCAATATATGTTTTTTGCAAGAAACACATATTCCTAGGGACGACTGGGACAAAGTAAGAAATAAAAAATGGATTAAGAAAATAATAGCTTCAGGAGACACTTCTAATTCTAGGGGGGTGGCTATTATAGTTAAGCAAAAATTCCAAGGAACTATTATTGAAGAAAAATATGACGATAAAGGTAGATGGTGCTATTTTACAGCTTTCATACATAATTTGGACAAACCACTACTGATACTAAATCTTTATGGCCCTTGTAGTGATCAACATACTTTTATATTTCAGATTTACAACATACTTTCATCATACAAAGATCACTTTGTTATTTTGGGAGGGGATTGGAATGCTGTAATTAACCCAGTCATAGATCGTACAAGTTATTCCTCTTCATATAATCAGCAAGCATCCTTTGCTTTGGAGGACTTAATATTAGAATATAATCTTATAGACCCTCTACAACTCACTAAATACTCAAATAAAATTGATACTTATACCTATTATTCTAAATGTTATCATTCATGGTCTAGATTGGATTTTTTTCTTATTTCAAATTTCCTTTCACAGTTATTAATGGATTTCACTACTGAACCTAGATTTCTATCTGATCACTCTAGAATCTTAGTAAAATTAAATCTAAATTTTAACCTGAGTCATAAATTCAAAAGAAATAACTGGACATTAAACAATAACTTGCTCTCTAATGAAGAAATTAGTAAAATGTGTATAGAAATAATTCAGGAAATGGAAAATGAGTTAGATTTAACAGATATTCCCTATGATGTGCAGTGGGAGGCATGCAAAGCTAGGTTAAGGGGAATGTTTATTGATAAGGCTGCATATCTTAAAAAACAACTTAATAGTAAAAAGATGTTTAAAACTGAATATTCAATCTCTTGAAAATCAATATTGGCTAAATCCAGACCCCTCATATGAAAAGCAGATTATAGATTTACAAAAGGAACTTATTTTATTACATCAAAACGATCTTTCAATATTGGAGCAAAGATTATTAGCCACTTACTCAGAATGGGCCCAAATTCCTTCCAAAACCTTGGCGAGAATAATTAAGAAAAATTTTGAGAGATCTAAAATATCGCCCATACAATATAAAGATCAAATATATAGTACGGACAAGGAAGTTTTGCATCTCTTCTCATCACTTTATACAGAATTATATTCTAAATCTTCTAATTCTATAAATAATAGTCATATAAATAGTTTTTTAAGTTCCATAATATTTTCCACGTTAAATGAAAAACAGCAAAATACTCTTTCATCTCCTCTTACTCTTTTAGAAATTACAGAGTCAATTGATAGGCTAAAGATTGGCAAATCCCCGGGCCCTGATGGTTTTACACCTAACTTTTTTAAATCCTTTAAAACAGTAATTGCTCCCTTTCTCCTTAAAGTATATAACTATATAATTATAAATGACATATCTGATCTCCACTGGAACACTTCAAAAATTATACTAATTCTGAAAAATAGTAAAGATAAGACTGACCCCCACAACTATAGACCAATTTCATTAATCAATGTAGATATTAAGATTCTGTCTTCGATTCTTGCTAAGAGATTGGAAAATGTCCTTCCATCAATAATTTTGCCAGATCAGACAGGTTTTATGTCCCATAGACACATTTGGGAAAACACCTTGACCTTGGAATCTATTATACATCTTACAAAACATGATAATAACCCATTGTATGCACTGATCTTGGATGCATCAAATGCATTTGATAGAGTGTGTTGGAATTTTCTCTTTCAGACTATGTCATGTTTTAATTTTCCCATTGCAGTTATAAATTTTATCAAAACTCTGTATAAAAAATCCTTTACTAGACTATATATTAACGGAATCACTTCAAGTCCTATAAAGCTGACTAATGGTACGAGACAGGGTTGTCCTTTATCTCCTTTTCTTTTTAACATATATTTGGAACCTTTACTTTTGTACATATCACAAAATACATTTCACAAAGTTCCTAGGATTCTTAACAATAATTTATTTTTCTCTGCCTTTGCGGATGACTTAGTTATATTCTTTCAAACTCCTCTCTCAGATTTTAAAAAGATTATGAATTCTATTGAGAAATTTTCTCTTGCATCGGACTATCACATTAATCCTCAAAAGACTCATATTTTTCCTTTGAATTATTTAGCTCAGAAATCTTACTTATTCCCTGATTCTCATTTCCATATTACATATGGGGTTAAATATCTGGGTATTCATATGGAGCATAATAGCCTATCTTCATTTCAAAATAACTTATATAAATTATGGTCAACAATAATGCTAGATATGCGTAGATGGGAACTTTTGAATCTTTCACTTCTATCAAAAGCTGCCATAATCAAAATGAATATCCTTCCTAAATTTTTGTACCAATTTAGTTCTTCAGATCAAATAATCCCGAAATCTTTTTTTGACAAAGTTGATAAAGAATTAGCTAAATGTTTGTGGTTCCCTAAGGCAGTTATAATATCTTATTCTAAATTATCATCTTCCAAAGATAGGGGGGTTTGGGTTTGCCAAATTTGTATCTTTATTACTTAATTGTTTTGGCAAATAAACTTTTGTCCATTTCTAAAATGAATAACATTCACAATAATAATACATCTAATTGGGTTAGGATTTGGAATCAATATATTATATCCAAGAACATAAACCTTGATGCCTTTCCTTTCATATCTACTGATATCTTGAACACCCTCAAAGTCTCGATTTTCCTAAAACATAAGATCAATGCATTCCAGGAATTATTAAAACTAATCAAAATGGATAAGATTTCATATATACTTCAACCAATTCATCTGAACCCAAATTTTAAGCTGGATAATACATCATTTAACCTTTCAAATTATCCCCTTATAAAAAATATTAAGGTTTGGACATTTCTGAACTATAAAGACGTGTCCCTGGCTGAACTACGTAAGATTCTGAATGTCAACTATACTTATACTACAATACTACGCCAAATAAGGGATGTGGTTATAAATAATCGCAATCTTATGATGCCAAGAGAACAAGATCTCAATAATTTGGAATTGATAATTAAAACATTATTACTACCTGAGAAAATGTTGTCAAAATCTTATAATTTATTAACTAAATTAATACAAGATTCATCATGTCTTTTCTCGAACTTTTGGGTTATTCATAACCCTCATTTAACAGACAACCAAAACCTTTTGGCCATTAGAAATACTCTGGAATACTCTCCTTTCAAGAATTTGGTTTATGCCCAACTGATGATTAATAACAATGCTTATTATACTCCTTCCAAACTTAACAAATTTGACGTGAACAAGTCTCCATCATGCCCTTGTTGCTCTTTTCCCAAAGCCGACCTTTACACATTTTTGGTATTGCTACTTTTCACATAAACTTTGGACTTCCTTGAAAGTAAGGTTACAGAAAATGGGGTACCATAAATCCACTTTATCATGGGAAATTGCAATCTTACACATTCCCATGATTCATCTCTCTAAATTGGATACTCATGTGCTGGTATTCATTTGTTCTCTTATTAAACTGTACATTACCAAAAACTGGCTTGATCGCACTAAATTAAATTGGAATGCCTTTAGAACAATGGCATATTTGTATATTTATGCACACAAAACTATTTGGAAGAGTCCTAAGAAAAGGGTTTTAAATAATAAAGTTTTAGAGAAGGTCCTCTTCATTATTAATAGTGATTAATAGTTATCATATTCATTGTCACAATACATTATGTGGATTTATTTACTCTCATACTTCACTTTCTCATTTTGGCTATAGTCTCATTTCATATTTTGATTCTTGGTTATCAATTGTATATATGGTTAGATATTGTTTTGCTCTCACCTTCATGAGTTGAAATGCATTATTACAAGGTGTATAAATTCAATCAACTCATATATTATAAGATTTATAATGTTTTGATGTTTTGTTTTGTTATGTCATACTTTATAAATCAATAAAAAGATTTTTGAGAAAAGCAAAAAAAAAAAAAAACATTTAAAGTACCCTCTCTTTCATATCTTCTCTCTATTTAGTGAATACCATACTGCTCAACTGTACAGATTTTCCCAAAATGTCCAGATTTTTGCTTCATATTTTTGAACTGTTTCTCATACAGTTGTGCTTTACTGGCAAATCAATGCCAAATCATTGAGGGTTGAAGTCAGAAAATAATGACATTTGAGTTTCAGATTTCATACCCTTTAGAAAATTCATGCTAACGCAAAACCTATTATTCTAGCAACTTTCTACGTTTGTAAGAGCAGTATTTAAAAAAAAATGTCCCTATTTTGGGTCCTCTGTTCCCCCATTATTTATGGCTTTGTCCAGATTTCTTGCTTGATTGAGAAGTATGGTGCACACTACAATATCAAGAGTATTAAGTAAGCAAAAATGGCCAACAGGGTGGCCTGGATGTCATTATTGTGCTTAATGAATGGGCAATCTGCAAAATAATTTTATATATATTTATACTATATGCATACATTTTATATATTTCTGATGTAAAATAGTCCCAATGCCTAATGAATCGAACTTGCTTTATTACGCAAAAATATAAAGATGTGCAAGTATTTAATGTTTAGAAATGCATGCTTATTTAGAAGTACAGATTCACACACACATATAGAAATACACACACATTATAAACAGAAACATACATGCATACATATACATACATTTAAACACATAAAGAAATTGACACTCTCCCCCCCGTTGTTTCTGCTGCAATTTTCTTTCAGTTAAACATAGTCATGAAATAAAAAGTAAGCATTACCTCTAACTCTTAATGTTTAATTAATCAAACTAAATAAATAAACAAATAAACCCATTTAGATAGACTGTTGCAGTCAGTGCTATCTGCTACTTTCTATGTGTCACTCACTCTCACTTACGCCATCACGCACACAAGGTCACTTGCAAAGCATTTACACACACACACACACACACACACACACACACACACACACACACACACACACACACACACACACACACACACACACACACACGCACACACTGGCACAAATGCACACATAGACATTTTTTTAATTTGTTTTTATTTGAATTGTACATTCCCTAAACATCAAACCACTGCTTAGAGAGGATTACCTGTACATTACCACCCTGCTGGAAAATGTTTATTCTCCAGTCAAGGTGGGGATGTAATGGTCACCCACTCACTAATTCATTTTGCTCCATCCTGATTTTGAAATCACAAACATCTGTTCAAACCTACAAATCATTAGCAGTCTATAAACCACTTTCAGGAATCAACTCAAAATTAGTTCTTCAGGTTTGCTCCTGTTGAGAGAAAGAATACCGAGATCATAATTACTGATATTCTCTGATTGGGCAGTATGTATGGGACTTTCCGGATTGTTGTGCTTTTAGACCATTTTGCAGTTTAGCTTCCCTGCTCTGATCTGTTGTATGTACTATGGTGGGTGTCTGCCAGGAGAAAGTTACAACAAACCTGCATACCCACAGAACATTTGGAACAAGACTGCTGGACAACAAAGAACTTACTATCTACTTAAAAAAACAGCTTGAGATTAGTGTTATTGTTTTGCCTCTGGGGAGATAAGAAACAAAGGACATTGATTCCTAATTGAGTGTAGCTGCAGTGAGATCAGCATTAGTAGTAGCCAGGTAGCAGTCAATAGGCCAGTCAACACTATTTACTATTCTTGGCAAATTAGCGAGTTTTTGCTAAAGTTAGTTTATTGCTTCGTCTTGGTGGATAAATGAGGTTTCCAGGCTAGTTGTGGGCATTGCTTGTCACTTGAGGCTAAACTCAAGTGCCTAGCTATTGGTATATGTGCACTAGTGTACCTTTCGCTGCTTATTTTCTGTGTCATAAATAAAGCAGGGTAGCTTGACTGCACACATTGACCAGTGGCAGTACACACTACACAGAATAGATGCACAACTTTAGAACCTACATTTTTTTCAATGCAAACTACTCCAAAAATACTCTCCGTATAGTGAGTAGTTGTGCAAAGAGACTCTGGTTTGCACTAGGTGGCATGATGTTCTTCATCTATTGATTTAAATTGTTTGCATTAGACAGAAAGCACCTGTAGCAAACCAAGCCTCATAGGTGCAATTTCCTCTACAGTCACCATTAGTAAGCACCTGGAACCACAAATTTGCAATCTCCAGTAGTCTCTGTAGGCAGCCTGGTTAAAAGTTACACCTTGGGACAATGCATCATTCGTCTCATGTTTAATGATTACAACCTACTACTTAAACTAGTGCAGTCAGCAATATAGTTATGCAATGTTATTAGTGGCAACGTTCTCAGACAGAGTCATGACGAATAACAAGCAGGTCACTAGTACCATATAATGCCACACTAAACAAAGCACTTACATCTCAGATCAAACTCACAGATTGTCATATGCTGAGGCTCTTAAAAGCAGCCTACCTAAATCACAGATGCCCATTGAAAGTAACATAAAAAAAGTACCCTCTGAAAATCTCACAAACACACAACACAGGACACACCCACCATGGAACATACATCTAAGAGTCACACTGACTCAGTTCTAAAGCTCATAACGCAAAACTCCACAAAATTTGCTATCCTAATTATTTGTGACTCCATAATGAGACACACTGATTCACTACATTGTGCAAGCAGAGGGTTAAGGTCATTTGCCTATTATACACCAGGATTCAATACATTGCACAAGCGCTAAAGCTGTTGCGTCACATGTACACATATGACAGACATATTACATGTAGGTGTAAATGACTTGACATGTACCTTCCTGAGCTATATGAAAAGATGCATGACGGAGCTCTTACAGTATGCAATTGTGGCTGGTATGAACCTAGCCTTAATCAGCGTTCTGCCATCAGCAAGAATGATGTCACAATGTGAACTAATGATTATTGTTTTTAACAACTGGCTTAGTTTCTGTTATCATTCAAAGGAGGTGTGATAAATATCACCTGGGTGGAAATAGTAGATAGTCCTAACTGCTGTGATAGGGATAACCTTTACCTCTCCCCCCAAGGCTTTTGTATATTGCCCAAATCCCTGTCCACCCCATAGATCCTTCATTAAGTAATGTCTGTCAAATAAAGATTCCAACATAACAGAACATAACACAATCTGCATACGATTAAAGTATTACCACTCACCCCCTGGAACCTTAACAATAATTTTGACTCCCTACATGCATTCCTTAACCTGGAGGGCATGGATATATACATCATCACAGAAACCCAGTCCAAGATCAAAGAAAGCATTCCTTCATTGCAGGGTTCAATGCCTATTACACATTCATGCAGAATGCATTAGAAGAAGACACAAAAGGTGTCTATGTCTCCATATTCTTAAAAACAAAATTCACCTCTAGACTTGTCAGACAAGATAACAACATGGAACTCCTCCATGTCTAACATATGACAAATAAAACCCTTATCATATCTAGTTGACTATAGACCCCGTATCTGTCTTCCTCATTCCACAGTCCCTACCTAACTAGTATGGAGTCCCTGTGTATTAAGCAAACACTATTCTTCTAGGTGACTTAAAACCCACTCCTTAACGTGGGAGAATGTATGCCCAGAAACTTCTAGAATTCATCAGTACAAAACTCTGTAATACTTATTCTGCACCCCAAACAGAAGTGACAAAATCCTGAATTTGGTCCTTCCTAAAATGGGGATGCTTTGCTCCCCAGCAAATGCCAACTTCCTCCTTGGTCAAATCAGACCACAATCCAGACATTCACGACAAGACTGAAGCCTGAAGCAACAGACAATAGCTTGATATTCAGAGATTATGTGAATGTTAATCTACTAAAACTGAGTAATGATCTAGCTAAATTCAACAGTCTCAGTCATCTTGATGATCTCACTGCTTACACAGAATAATTTACGTCTAAATTCTATGCACATGTAAAGAGCTGCATAGATGCATCTTTCCCCTCAAATGAACACAACGCCAAATTCAAAGGTAGACCCTATAGTGAAACCTTTGTATAAATAGGCTTTGTAATAAAAAAACCTCACTGCATGAGAAAATAAACTAAACTCTCCAGATGCCAAAAACGTACTTGCAAAGCTAAACAAAGAACTCCAGATGCTGATCAAATTAACAAAACCAGAAGTATTTCTAAAAATAGCCACCCAAGTAAAGGATAACCTTAAAGACTTCTTAAAATAGGTTAGAAACATCAGAAACATCCCATCACTGTGTACAACTAATAGTACATAATATCACATACTCAGACCTAGAGGACATTGCCAACCTACTAGCAGACAAGTTCAGCTCAAACGTCACCCCCCCTCCCATCCAATATTCTCAGTCCACATACTTGCTCTACACCCTCCTCAAATATCTTAAGAACAAGTCTTCAAGGTACCATCGAGTGCTGAGAACACTCTTGCTCTGGGACCAGACAACATACCAGGCTACCTACTGCTCAGCCTGAAATATGACTTGTCAGACCCCCTATAGACACTATTCAGTATCCGTCTAAAAACAGGCTTCATGCAAGGTGAATGGAGGATAGCAAAAGTCATTTCCTTCTGCAAAGGTGGGGCTTCAGTGGCCCCGCATAATTATAGATTCTTAAGCCTGACCAGCATCATCAGTAAGGCTATGGAAAGGACTACCATGAAATTAATAAATAAGCATATAGATAACCTACAGACTCTTGTCCCAACCCAGTTAGAATCTGTTAAGGAATGATGCTACTTCTAAAATATTAGTTTAGACAGAACAGTAAACAGTACATATGTACAGCTTGGCAAATGCCTATGACACCATCCCACACTCGGGTATCATAGTTAAATTCTCCACGCTAAATGTTAATCCCTACATAACTCATTGGATAGCAAATAGTCTCACAGACAGAACCCAGGAAATAAAGATGGGTGGCTCAACCCTCTGTGATGTGAAAGACCAATCACTAGTGGTGTACCTGAGAGTCCAATCCTTGGTCCTTTCCTTTTGTCATTTATTCCAAGGCCAAAGCTAATGTTAATGGTGTTTGTCTGACCAAGATTGCACATATGTACAAACTAGGTCCTTTCATAAACTCCTTAGAGAGTGCCATGATTCTCCAAGAGGGCCTGTCCCAAACTAATAGCTGGTGTCAATAACATGGAGTAAAACTAAATGCTAATAACTGGATAATCATATCCCTCAGGAAGCATGACTTCCCTTGCAACTATAACACTGACAACACACTCCTAAGCATTGATTCTGTTATCAGGGATCTGGGAATCTGTGTTGACAATGAACTGTCTTTTGACCACCATGTGTCCTCTATTGTAAAGAAATTCCTTTTCATCACACTGTACATTTAAAGTTATGGTGTACAGGTCCAGCGATGTAATTATTCAACTGTACTTAGCACTCACTAAGCTAGAAATTGATTATAATGCCTCTTTTAGTATGTATTTGTCCAAACACCTATCACAAATTGAAACTCAAGGACCAACATCATAAAAAATATGTGGACAATATCAAAATCTTGTCCATCTTCTCGTTATCATGCAGGCTATTGAGAAGCAATCTCCACCACATGTACTGATACTCAACAGACCCTGTCCTGTCAGACTTACTACGTGTTCATAAGTCCAGTGGTGGCATAAACAGCTACCCAAGAGGATCTCAATAACTTCTGCATCATAAATAGAACATGTTGGAGGAATAGGTATGTATCACACATAATTCCACTTCTGTTTAACAGTCATCCACTCCACATAAAGGAGAGTGCTTCTTTCACTCTATTCAAATATAACTTGGATGGTTGGATGGCAAACCACAAAATGACCCCCCCCCCCCATTGAGCACCCTTGTCTCTCATGAATAGGGACAACATGTAAATATCCAAATGTATCCTTGTTTTGCTAATCTCTAAGTTATTTGAACACAAATTATAAGGGCTTAAAAATGCCATGAACAAGAAAGGCAAGGCTTCATAATATCCTCACAGATCAATAGCTAATAAGTATCTATGAACTTATGACTCTATGTGTGATGTTTGTGAATCAGAAGAGACAATATCTCAAACATTATAGGCATGCCACATGGTGCAAAACTTTGAGGAAGAAGTAAGCCTAGATAATAGAAAATGGTTTAGAGAAAATTGACATGTGCATGATAAAACTGGTGTTGGTATATTCTTGTGTTCCTTTTGTGCATATATGCATATCAGAAATGTTTGTAAATAAGGAGATGTGTTATTAAGTAAATAAAAACCCTTACTCATTTTAATAAGTGCTATGAGATTTTTACATCCACCTGAGCTACCATCAGCACAAGAAAAAGGGTCCTCAATTTAACATCATAGTATCATAGGAAGTTACTAGGCTATTGGCCCTGAGGCCCTTATAAGCCTATCCAAGAGTTTAGTCCATGTCTAGACAAGTCAGCACTGGATGACACTGTCCAGCAGGGACACAGGTGGAATCCCATGGGTGAATTTTCTGTTTCCCATCCAGTTTTCCAGGTTACGCTTAAAAAGGGGTAATGAGGTAATATGCTTCATGTGGAGAGGGAGTCTATTCCACAGATGGGGAGTCTCTGGGACACAAATCTGTTCCACCAAGTCCTATTGATGTCACAGACCAGGTTGAGATTGCATGTGTGGGTTACTCGAGTGGAGCTTGACTTGCATTTATGCAACAGTCTCATCAAGGCAGGGTCAGATATCACTTTGTATGCCATACAGAGGTCATCTCTGAGGAATCTGTATGAAATGGAGTAGAGGGATAGGGCTTTTAGTCTATCTATATATGGTAGATGTTTGAGGCCCTGGATTCTCCTGGTGAGGGACCTCTGTGGTCTCTCCAGCTGCTGCATGTGCTTTGCCAGGTACATAATGAAACGGAAGTTGTACTCAATAAAGGGCCTTATAAGGAAAGAATACAAGGATGTTATGACCTCTTTGCCCCTGGATGAGATACCTTTACTTATGAGGTGGGCTATGTAGAGAGCTTTCCATGCAACAGAAGCAACATGCGGTCAAAAGTCAGGTTGCTATCAATCTGGGTGCCCAAATCCCTCATGACTGATTGTGTGCTTAGGACATTGTTATTAATGTGATAATTTGTCAAATGGATGACAGACACTTAAAACAGCCCCCTTTTCTGGCAATGTTTGAGGTTTTTTTTTTTTTTTTTTTTTTTTTTGCAACTGTCGACATCAGACAAATGTGACTTCAGTGACTTGTGAAAGTATGGCAGTGCCGGTGACATCCTCCTTTTCTGAATCACTACACTGATGAAGCAGTCTGCATGAACGGCTGTTTGATTTAACAGTTATTCAACCAAGTGTTTTACTGTACAGTATAAATCAAAGAAGAACATTGCAAAAATAAAAAAGGACTACAAAACATTGCCACTCAATGTAATTTCTAAACAAAGAATTAATGAAGCCATGCTCTCAGATTCAACCATTTATTGCATACAGAAGAGAATACTATACAAATCTCCAAGTACTAAAACCCAAGATGGAGGATCTTTGAAATCTGTAAAGACATTGCAATTATTGCTTAACAGGGCTGCAGAAAAATGGTGAAGGAGCAGATTTAAAAAAAATGCCTTTAGTTGAACTTTGCAGACACCCCTGGATGAATCATAGACTTCATGTACCACATGAGCAACATGCTTTCAGATCATTATGTTAAATACTTTTCACCTTCTGAACTATAGAAATAAAGAACTCCTGCTGAAAACTGTGATGGAAAAAGGACCATCCATGAAGTGACATTTTGTAAAGACTATGATAAATACAGTTTAAAGCAGATGTTCAGTAACACAGCTTAAGTGATAATGTAACCATTCAACTAAGATACCCAGCAAAACCCCTTAGTAAATGTTAAAATAAGTTAAAGCCTTTGTTACTCTATAAGCAGTTGTGACTTTCCTCCTGGAAGACCTGCTGGAAAAAAGGGAGTCAGTTCAGTGATAAAGAATCAGCACAGAGTGAGGCAAGCAGTGGTATTAATCCACTTAAGGAAAAAACAATGCTTGGACATTTTTTTTTTTTGTTTGCTATGTCCAGTATGTCATGGAATGAGTCTTCCACAGGACACAGTGGAAAATATGAGAGTTACTAGTCATCTCCAGATTACTCAGAATGCCATTAAAAAAGGAAACGACTTTCTTCAGTAGTTATACCAATAAATAGATATGAGGGAGAAACAGGAGTCTTGGTAAGACTGTAGATCCCCAAATTCAACCAAATAAAAAGTCTTAAGCCACTTTGATTAAAAATACTGACAAAAACAACAAAGGGAAAAAGCATACCTCTCCCAGGAAAAGGAAGTGAATGCTTCTCCTAATATGACTGTGCAAACTGTGCAGTACTTCTCATTGACTCGGCTTGCAAATTTTGGATATTTTCTGTTTGCATGAGTGCATGACCTAGGTCAACATCACTGCAATCCATCATTAAAGCATTGCGAGTTATCCCCAGCAACACACAGTGGATTTTCAATCTATAGTTTAGACTTAGGAAGTAGTATGATGTTTGTCAAAGGAAAAATATACTTTAAAAATGATCAAAACACGGTAGGTTCAGGTTAAGGCACTTTAATCTTGCAGCAAGGAGACAAAAACGTGCTATTACAGAGTTTATCTAACTAGAAACAGGAAATACTTTTGTTTTTATACACTTTCTAATAAGACATTGCCTACCAAGCTGACGTAGCAAATTACACGTCTTTTCATCATCACTTGTTGACCATCAGTCTCATGAATTTCTGCTGATTTATCAATTTTTGTGAGAAACTTCCTAAGGAAAACAACATGGCCTTGGTTACCACCGGTTAGATACATGTTATGTTACCATTCAAGGTACTATGGCTAATTCAAACAGAAAGCTAGCAGTTCATTTCTCTAATAATCCTTTGTCTACATTATCTCTAAGCTTCTGCAGCTGCACATGTTCTCATACTTCGAACAGAGCTGATTGTTTAGAATCATTACATTTACAGAATATAGCATTGTTCATTCATTCGTTCCTGACCTAGCAGATAAGCACCTGCATCTCAAGTACATTTCCAAAAGGCATAAACATGAATATTGCTGTGCTAGCAATTAGTAGGTCAGAGGGCATCTTGCAAGTTTCAGAAAGCACACTGCAGTTTCAAAAAGCATCTTTTTCAGTTCTCATATGAAACTCAATTTATATATAAAACAGTGCATATAAAATAGAATGAAAAATGTGTTAACTCTTTTAACTACTAATTAGCATTAAGCATACACACATTAATACATATTTTTCTGACATTTTCCTCCTGTTAATACTTTTAAATTCTATTTTCAAAAAGAATAAACAGTTTGCTTCTTTTCTTAACCTCTTCCAATCAGGATTTGCAGTTAAGAAAGTCATTCAGTTTAAACTTTATGAAAGTGTTTCACATTCTAGCAGCTCTTCAAATTCAGTACTCTGGTACATAGTCTCAGAAACTGATATGTCTATAAATTCTTTGATTAATTTCTTCATGCAAGGGATTCCACAACAAACACAAACTCCTATTAGGAGTAATCCCATCCCAATGGCAATCAAAATGTTCATTAGGATGGAACCCCACCCCCCAAACAAATTCTGGAAAAAGTCCGTCAGAGGGTTTGGGCCTGGTTTGGTCATTGCCGACACTTGCTGAATTAACTCAAGATGGTCATTAATCTCGTGTTGATGATCTGGAATAAATGCACAGCATTCTTCTTTGATTAAAGCACATGTCCCACCCCTCGGCACTAGGGTGAAGTCAAGAGCCATTTGGTTCTGGAGCACTGCAGTTCTCATTGCATTCATCAGTTATCAGTTCAAGAACAGAAAAAGTTGCATTACTCATCACTTCGAGAAGTTTAGGCAGTTTTCGCAGCTCCCAAATTGATTTAACTGCGCCATATGCAGGTAATATGCCTACCCACGATATGACAGCGTCACTCAAGTCCATGTGCGTAAGTTTGGTTCCCACACTATGATGGTCTTTCCAGCCCGCCTCGATCTGTCCCACTGGATTCTCAGGTTTTTTAACAGTCTTTTTGGTTACATCTCGGGTATTTCGAATATTTCCCTGAGGCAAGACTGCAGTGTGTCGTATGGCCGAGACCAGGTATCCCAAAAAACAACTGCCGGACCAATTCTCAGGTAACCATTTATATGCTTTTTTACCATACACAAAATAACAGTCTTCTACTTTAGTGGTTACTTTGTTACGAAATGACTGCTCTGCATGAAACATTTTCCTATCTATTACAGATAACTGTTTAAAAAGTACAGGATTACGTTGTACCTGATCAAGAGTCTTATGCATAGATTTAAGAAATGAGTTATAATCTGTACTACAAGATCCACCTAGATCATTTGCTTTTGTATAACATTTATATTGTACGGTCACATTACACTTGCTCCAACCCACTTGTATGGTATCATTTTTGTAAAAACATACAATTCCCTTTTGTGCCCCAGGCAAATACAGTGCTACCTTATCATATGCTTTAATAGCTACTGTGTCAAAAAACAGATTTTTCCCAGGTCTCATTGAACCCTAGGGGGATAGCAGTCATTAATAACCCCCCCCCCGTATGCTGTTGGTATGGCCGTGCAGACTCAGCAGTTCGAAACATTAAAAGTCTCAGCATACACATGTGTAATCGCCTGATAAGTGTTAAAGTTCGGATGCCAGTCTATGTTTGGCCCATCACGTTTAATCAGTTCAACTTTTGTGGCAGGAAAAAGGAAAGGCCACAACAAAAAGAACAATGTAATTAGCATAGCTATCAAAATGATCATGCAAGTTTTCTGAGGTTGCTCAATGTCTCTATTCACTCTATACCTGGCCATTTTGTTCTAGTTGTACAACAGTAACAAGGTTTTTGTCCAGTTCAAAGTTCTTAACCAATTTACAGTGTGTTAAATGAATCCAGGATGCTCGCTCCGCGATCTTGACTGCAGTGGGTGTCGACAGTAGTACCTGGTACGGCCCTTCCCACTTTGGAGAACTCCAGTTCTTTTTCTTCACAATCTTCACCCAGACCCAGGTGCCTGGGGCTACTGCTGCTTCCGATTTCGGTTGCTCTTTATCTGAAACAGAATTTAACTGCAAAAGTTTGTTATTCAAAAATTGCCTCATATACCCTGCAAGTGAACTGTCAGCCTCCTGCTCTGCAGACATGAGAGGTTTCCACTGAGGTGTATAATATGCCCTCCCAAACAAAATTTCAAAAGGAGTTAATCCCTTTGCATTTGGAACAGTTCTCATGCTCAACAGTGCCAGAGGTAAACAGTGCACCCAGTTCTTTTGTGTCTCACTAATCAATTTCCTAAGCTTATTCTTCAACACCCATTGTGCCTTTCTACTAATCCTGCAGATTGGGGGTAATACGCACAGTGGTTTTTCAATGATATCTGGAAATAGTGACTAAGTTGTTTTATTGTTTGGTTTACAAAATGTGTACCATTGTCACTATAAATCTTTTCTGGTATGCCAAATCTAGGTATAATTTCTTTAACAAGGACCTTTGCAACAGTAGCTGCATCTGGATTTTTAGTTGGAAAAGCTTCCACCCATTTGGAAAACATATCTATAATGACAAGACAGTACTTTTTATTTTTGCATTTGTTCAGTTCTATAAAATCCATACAAATAGTATGAAATGGATACGGTGGTGTAGGGAAACTCCCTTGCTTAGGCTTTAATGCCCCTTGTGCATGATGCTTGTTACAAACATGGCATGCTGCACAAAAACTTTTTGTGGAAATCCATATGTCGTAAACACTTGATTCACTAACTGTACCATCCCCCCTGTTGAGACATGGCTCTGCCCATGGCTCAACAAAGCTGCATATGTAAACAAGTTAGATGGTAGAACTGGTTTCTTTGCTTTGGAGATGTACAGTCCCTTCTCAAGGATTGCTCCTCGCTTTATCCACTTTTGTTTTTCTACATTTGTAGTAAGTGTCTGCATTGTTTTTAACATTTCTAAATCTAAAATCTCAGAGGGTTGTAATTCCTCGCTAAAAAGAAAAACTTCTGAAGCTGAAGCTGCCTGTTTTGCAGCTGTATCAGCCCTCGCATTACCTTTTGAAATTCTATCCTGTTGCTTGGTATGAGCTACGCATTTGCAAATAGCTACTTTTTGAGGTAACTGAATAGAGTCTAACAAATCTAAAATAAATTTTACATGATTAATTGGTTTACCAGTAGATGTTATCATTCCTCTATTCTTCCACTGCTGCACAAAAACATGTACAGTAGAAAAAGCATACTGGCTATCGGTAAAAATATTCACTTTCTTACCTTCTGCTAAAGTACATGCCCTTGTCAAGGCAATCAATTCTGCTGCTTGTGCAGATAAGTTGTGTGGTAAAGACTTCGCTTCTAAAATCTCGGTATCAGAAACTACTGCATACCCCACTAGATTCTATCCTGTAGGACCCCTCCTGCATGAGCCGTCCACATAGTATGTCACCACGGCATCATCCAAGGAAACATCTGTAACGTCTTGTCTAGGTAATGTCTTTTGCTCAATCTCCTGCAGGCAGCCGTGTGGTTTGCCATCTGCAGGGGTTGGGAGCAAGGTTGATGGATTCAAAGTTGTGCATTGTTCAATTATCATATGAGGTTGGCTCAACAGTATAGTCATACAGGAAAGATGTCTAGCAGGAGAAAGATATGCTACTTTTTCTTGCAGTAAAATGATTGCGACTGCATGAGCCACTCTCAATGTGAGAGGGTGGAACAACACTACTGAGGCTGAAGCCTGCACTGCCATTGCAGCTGCAACTACTGCTTGTACACAGCGGGGCAAGGATCGCGCCACTGGGTCTAACTGTGATGAATAGTAAGCTATGGGGCGTTGTCTCTCCCCATGCTGCTGTGTCAACACTGATGTCATATAACCTTGCTTACAGTCTACAGTTTGAAAAAATCGCTTATGATAGTTTGGTAATCCTAAAACTAAAGAAGATGATATCAGTTGTTTTAGTTTGCAGAAAGCTGCTTCTGCTTCTGGTGTCCACTGTAATAAATCCTGTGCTGCCATCGGCTTTTTGAATATCAAATTAGTCAGCGGAGCAGATTCCAAAGCATAATTTGGTATCCAACTCTGACAAAAGTTAGTAGTTCCCAGGAAGGACATCATTTCCTTCTTGGTAGTTGGTCTAGGTGCTTGTAATATTGCTGTTTTTCTGTCTTCATCTAATATTCTGCCTTCTTTGGATATTACATATCCCAGGTATTTAACTTGTTTTCTCCAAAGTTGCAGTTTGTTTTTGTTTACCTTGTGTCCTTGAGTAGCTAAAATTGTAATAATGCTATGGTATCCTCTCTGCATTCTTGCTGGGTGGGGGCTGCCAGCAGAATGTCGTCTACATAAAGTAAAATCTGACTACCTTTCGGTGGGATAAATCCCGCCAGGTTGCTTGCCATTTCTTGTGCAAATATCGTTGGACTTTCACAATAACCCTGTGGTAATCTCGTATATGTATACCGTTTCCCCTGAAATGTAAATGCAAACCAATGTTGGCTGTCAATGTGTATCGGTATTGAGAAAAATGCATTGCTAATATCTACCACAGAAAAATACTTCTGCTGAGGTTTCAAATCATTCAATAAGGTGTGTGGATCTGGCACCGTTGGTGCCCTGGGTATAACTGCGTCATTTACAGCCTGTAGATCTTGGACCATGCGCCATTCCCCATTTGCTTTCCTAACAGGAAATAAGGGTGTATTACATGGTGAATCGGGAGATTCTATTAAGACTCCTTCCTTAAGTAAGGCTGTTATTATAGGTTTGATCCCTATCTCTGCATCCTTTCTTAAGGGATACTGTCTTTTCTGAGGTCTGAATGCTGATTTTGGCGTAATAGTAACTGGTCCTGCTGTACGAATAAGTCCTACATCTGATTTCCCTGTTGACCAGAGTCTCTGGTATGTCTCATAAGGCTTTTTCCTCTTCTTCCAGTAAGAGTAATACTCAGCTATCCTCACTGGCCTGTGAGTGCACAGCTGGGTGTGTCTGTGTTATCCAATTCAATTTCTGCTTCTGTACTCCTTGTTCAGAGAGTTCTAACTCTGTTTGTTTTTTCCACCTCGTGACTTTTTCTCCTAAGTCTGCCCACTTCAAATTTTTATTTTTAGTTAAGTTCACATGTGGCAATCGATTAGATTTGTAAAGTGCTAAAAATTCCTGGGGCAATGAACAGCTTATTACACTGTTTCCTTCTATGTCCCAGTACAAATTTCGTAATACTAGCCTGTTCACATGGTTTTTAAACAACTCTTGCTCATATTCTTTATCAGGCTCTGGTCTATTACAGTAATATAGAGTGCAATGCAACAAATGCTGTTTGCCAGTGTCAAGGGAGGGGGACTTACTGATGGCTACATTCATCAGTTCTTCAGTTACTGCCCCTGGACCAGTCGTAACCAAGTCCTGGCTATACCAATAATATGTCTCACCCTCCGGTCGCACTACAAAAGTTTCCATTTGTCGCTGTGCTTCCATACCCTACATGGTTGGGACTACGGCTATGCCAAATATCTGCATTAAGTCTGTGCCCAAGAGATTTACTGGGCATTTTGCAGAAACAACAATTTTGCTTTTCTGAGTCATTCCTGAAACAGGGTCAGTTATTGCTATGTCATGTGAGAGTGGCTCCCGATACAGCTGTCCATTAGCTGCTTTTACCAGTATGTAATCTGGTGATTCTGAATCTTCCGGTAATTTGGAAGGATGTACCAGGGTCCGTGAAGCCCCTGAGTTACACAAAAATTTGACTTCCCTCCCTTCTACCAGAAGCGTAACTTCCGGTTTTGTGTCTGCTAAGTAGAGCTCTAGGCTCAATAATGCTAAATCCAAAATTTCATTTTCTTCATCATCTACGAATTTATGTACATTCTCTACCCCTTCTGTCATATCCTCTACCCTTGCTACCACACTCGCATTTGTCTTTTCCTGTTTGTTCTTATCCAGTGATTCCTGACTATCATATAGTCAGTCCTCACCCTCCTTATCTTCCGTAGTTACCTTTTTATTTAGCCTGCAATCCCTTGCCAAATGTCCTTTTTTCCTGCATTTAAAACATTCACCCCTTTTCTTTCTTTCTTCAAAATCTTCTGATCGTTTATCAGATTGTTTGTTTCCCTGGGCATTTTTCTTACCCTTTTTCCCGGTTTGCACTACAAAGATATCTGACCCATCTTCTACTGCAAATACTTGAGCTTTCTTTTTCTTTTTGCTATTAAAATGCCTTTCGGCATGTCTTGCATATTCAAGTAATGACTGTAATCTACTTGTACGATGATCTACCATGTGCTTTGTAATAAAGCTGCTAATGGGAGTAATACTACCTTTTAAGAATGCGTTCTTTAGCTGCTGCTCATATGGGGAATCATGTGTTTGATCTTCAGGTATCTGCATTCCGCAATGGTTATTAAAACACTCTAATAATCTAGCATAATATCTATCAACAGTTTCACCTTCTTGTTGTATGTACTGATTAATGCAAGTCCAATCAGCCCTAGGCTTCCATTTTTCAGAGATTCGGTCTTTCAGACCTTTTACTCTGTTATCCAGTTCTGCATTACTATGTGGGAGTGGTCTGAGCTCTGCGTCACGGGGATTCCAGTTGCCACTGATCATGTGCCAATCTGGACCTACAATTTGTCTAACTACTTTTTCTACTTCTTCTCCATTCAAATGGTAACTTAATCTCATACCCTGTAAGTCTTCTAAGAATTTTCTAAAATTAACTTTCGGATGGGGAATTCCCTCTGTGGCTTTCCGGATATCTTCCGGTGTCCACGGTCTATAAACTAAAAGAGTCGGATCCTGTCCTGCCTGTGGATTTGGTACTTCTATGAGTGGACATATCTCTTCCTCACTTATAGCTTGTGAATTTTTATTCATTTCATATAATTCAATTTCCCCTCTCAAGTTACGTGTTCGAGACCTAGTCTCGATAGGATACCTGACAAACGGTTTTGATTTTGCAGGAACAGCTGGGTATAGCGGAGGTGGATCAGCTTGTCCACTCGCTTCATATTCTGGTAAGGGAAGCGGAGGGGGCAGAGGAGGGGCTGTTGCTATTACCAAGTTATTATCTTCTTTGTCTAAGAACATTGCTTTTGAATTTTTAATCTTTTGTTCTCTGCGATTTGCTTCCTCAAGCCACCTACGTGCCTGAGGGACTCCTAATTGCCGTTGCTTTTTTAACTGACCTTTTGCATCTGTTTTAAGTTGTCTGACGAGTTTAATAAGTGCAGGTTTATCTAAATTACCATCGAATTAGTATTTACCAACCCATTTCGTATAGTACTTAACATTATCGGCACGCTGTAATTGCATATATTTTCCGTCTTCGGTTAGGGGCGGGTCTCGGGAATTTTTCGTGCACTGATTTCTCATGTTGCCTTAGCTAAGCTGTAAATTGTTACGTAACCCTTCTTGTCACGTGGTACCACAGTTCTACACCTTTTTACAGTTTATCTAGAATAACTGTCTACCTATTCTGTTTCCCTGATCTATGACAAGGCAGTAACCTTTTTTGTCCCTGATCTGCACATGCAAATCTTCCTGACAAAAAAACAGTTCTGCAACTAGTCTCTGATCTAAAACAGAAAAAGGTAAAATTCCTCCTTACCTGACCATCCGTGAATTGATCCACCGGATCGTTGACTCGTCCTCCAATCCCAGATCAGAAACAGTGGCTGACCTCTTTCAAATGACAATTCAGTCGGAGGTCTTTCAAAACAGAAGAGCCGATTTGGCCTCTTCTCCGTACGGGTATATGCCACTGGGGCCCAATTCTGACCTAGGCCTAGAGCGAGAGGTACTTTCCGGTCCGAAGGACCAAACTGTCAAAGGAAAAATACACTTTAAAAATGAACAAAACACGGTAGGTTCAGGTTAAGGCACTTTAATCTTGCAGCAAGGAGACAAAAACGTGCTATTACAGAGTTTGTCTAACTAGAAACAGGAAATACTTTCATTTTTATACACTTTCTAATAAGACATTGCCTACCAAGCTGGCGTAGCAAATTACAAGTCTTTTCATTATCACTTGTTGACCATCAGTCTCATGAATTTCTGCTGATTTATCAATTTTTGTGAGAAACTTCCTAAGGAAAACAATGTGGCCTTGGTTACCACCGGTTAGATACATGTTATGTTACCATTCAAGGTACTATGGCTAATTCAAACACAAAGCTAGCAGTTCATTTCTCTAATAATCCTTTGTCTACATTATCTCTAAGCTTCTGCAGCTGCACATGTTCTCATACTTTGAACAGAGCTGATTGTTTAGAATCATTACATTTACAGAATATAGCATTGCTCATTCATTCGTTCCTGACCTAACAGATAAGCACCTGCTTCTCAAGTACATTTCCAAAAGGCATAAACATGAATATTGCTGTGCTAGCAATTACTAGGTCAGAGGGCATCTTGTAAGTTTCAGAAAGCACACTGCAGTTTCAAAAAGCATCTTTTTCAGTTCTCATATGAAACTCAATTTATATATAAAACAGTGCATATAAAATAGAATGAAAAACGTGTTGACTCTTTTAACTACTAATTAGCATTAAGCATACACACATTAATACATATTTTTCTGACAATGTTAGACATTTTTGAAGTCATGTAAAACAAATATGATTTGACAAGAAGCACACATTACTTCAGCAACATCATGTGTATTGCAAACCTATAGAATGGGTATATACATAGCTTCACCTTCAAAAAGATGTGTTATGTTAGCGATGCATTAATGATTAGAGTAAGAAATAAAAACAAGACATGAAGGGTAAGGAGGGCATATGGGTTTAAGAACATTTTATAACTTCCTCAGAACACTGGATTTTTGCATTGGCCAGACAAAGACAGTTGATGAATTTCCAGCCATGTTTTAATCATAATCCAAGCTCTACAGTAATATGATAGGATAAGACTGCAATGTGGTGATGCATTTGGACAAGGTGCAGTTGGATTTTGAGACCCCTTTTTTCACAAAATGTTGTAAGGAAGGATGTTAAAAAGTTGAAATTTTAAGGAATGTGGAAAGAAAATCAACCTGAGAAAGGAGGAAGGAGGGTATAATTTTATAGCTTCCGCAATGATGTCTACTAGTCCATGTAGGTGCCAGATCATGCAGCTATACCATTTCAAATCATGCCATCAAAACACAAAAGAAAAATAAACAGTGTAGCATGTACCCACTGATATTTGCAGGTAAGAAGCAAAGTTTATTAGTTATTTTAGAGTCAATAACTTCTTTAGTATGGTGAGAGATTATAAAGGATTTTAGAATGATTTTATGTGGAGTAGTTAATTAACAACTTATAAAGAAGAAAGATACTCAATTTAAATAGACACAGGCTGCAAATCAGAGACTATGGGCACAATGTCAAAAGATTACATTTGAAAAAAATGCCAGTCATTAAAGTTTATAATTTACCCCATATATCTTAGATTCTCTTCTAGCTAAAACTAGCAAATTAATTGTTTGAAAGGGAAGCTACTAGAAGTCAAACAAACTAGGGGAAATATTAGCAAGGAAATTTAAACTAAGTGAAAACAAATGTGAATTGCATCCATCGACTTAGGCAAGAGCAGGGTCTAGGGAACAGAGCATTATTTTCGGAGAATTCAAACAATTTTATGAAGACTTACACAAAGGAAAACAAACAAAAAAAATATAACAATTACTGGATTACAGATACAAGGTAGAACATTTTTGAATAACACAAACCTAAACAAAATAGGTAGTGAACAAGAAGAGAGGTTAATGAGGAAAATAACAGAAGGTGAAACTGATAAGATATTAAAGATACTGCTAAAGGGAAATGATTGGGCCCGAATGATGTAGCATGAGATTTGTTTTAATCTTTTAAGAAACAGCTTGCCACCAGTGCTCTTCAGTGTATATGGAGAGATACAAGAAAAGGGACTGAACATCACATCTTCTGCCACCTCCTCCATTGTGGTTTTCCCAAACCAGACAAAGACAACACTAATCTTATTTTGAATTATAGATATAAAAATGTCTACCTAGCATGCTAGCCAAGTAAAGTAAAACTATTTCTTATATCTTTAAAGCAGAATGGATTGTAAGCAAGGAAAAGTACTGTAGATCATTTAACATCAACAATTTTAAGGCAAACATGAAAAACAGACCCTGTTATGTTTGCAGGCATGCTTATAGATTTTAGGAAAGCTTTTGACTCAATAAGTTATTTATGGAAGGTACTGGACAATACTGGCCCACCAGATGAATTCAGGAAACTAGTATTACAGTTTAACTGTTATACATTAAGCCACCAGCCAGCATGCTAACACATTGCTAGATGCCTATGACTTTCAGAATATTAAGAGGGCATATATTTACTTTATTTTGTTAACCGGGAAAAGTCTAACTTGGAACAACGCCAATTTTAAGTGGAGGCCCGGGAAGAAACACTTCAGACATATGTCTTTGTGGGCCTATACAAGATATTCAAAGTTACTGAACTTCAAATACGATATGGTCAACAGCATATCATCGAAGTTCAGTAACATTGAATACCTAATAAAAAAATTAAAACATGACAGGAAACACAACTACTTGCTGTAAGCAGTGGGGCAAACCCCCCTGCACCCCCCACAACCCCCGCTACTTAAATATACCAACTCTAAGATTGCACTACAGAGCAGTACAGGGAAATATTCCCTTTCTGCACTGTAGTGCAATCTCGGAGTTGGTATATTTAAGGAGCGGGGGGTGTGGGTGGTGCAGGGGCGCTTGCCCCCCTGCTTACGACAGTTAATTTCTGTCCATTGTTTTTTTTTTTTTTTTTTTTTTGTGTTCGAAATTATAAATCTTCGAACATAGTGGTGTTTGAAGTTTTATACTTTTGATCACATAATAGGAACCTGTTTTTGTAACATGGGAGGAAACCAGAGGACCAGAAGGTAACCCACGTGAATGCAGGCTCCACACAGAAGGCACCCCAGCCAAGAATTGAACTGGAGAATCTGCTACTGTGAAGTGACAATGCTACCACTGCACCACTGTGCAGTCCTGCCAAAAGTAAATGATTGGGCCCAAATAACGTAGCACAAGATTTGTTTTAAACAAATTTCCTTTGTTTACTTAACTATTCCTATTATTGGCTAAGCCATTACTAAAAATACTAAAAAATGAAGTTCAAGGGAAGGACTGCACTATGGAACCTTACAAGTTAAAATTAAACTGCTCATAACTGCTTGATTTTAACAAGATACTCACAAAACAATCTATAAATGTGTAAAAGGAGATTTCAGTACTTTGCTTCCATCTCAGATCTTAAGCTAAATGACAGAAGTGTTTCTAATAAATGCATAAGCAAGGGAGTCTCAGAAAAGTGAACCTGACATTTGCCTTGTCTGGTGTATATGTCCATCTAAGGACCAAAGTATAAAGATAAATCTTTACTCTAAGAAAATGCTAAAACTCAGCAGTAGCGCCTAATGGGATTTTTTTTTTTTTGGACATGGGACATGTATTTTGAGGAAGATGAGACTTTCATTCACATATAAAACTGTAACACTAAAGACAACATTCAAAGCTCTGATTTATGCTCTGATTTATGATGTCTGGAGACATATTTCACATATAATATCCCTCCAAAATCTTAACATTAGAAACTAATGCAAAGGTTTATCTGGGATAATGGGAGATGTAGAATACAGAAGGCAATGTGCTACTGTAAAAGATGAAAAGGATGACTTGCTGAAGGAGCGGCCTTAGGTCAACTGGTGCCCTAGGCAAAAGGGCTGCATGGCGCCCCCCACCACACTAACCAGTGCCCCCAACCTGGTCTACCAACACCAAATAAATACTGGAAAAGAGCCCCTGCTAGATCGGCGCCCTAGGCGGCCACCTAGTTGGCCTATGCCTAAGGCTGGCTATGACTGGCAGACCAGACATAAGAACTTATGAAGCTACTTTGCATCAGTTCCTTCAAGAAAACAGAGAACTTAACAAATCTGATTGTTGATAGACACAGAAGCCAGGAAAAGGCATTTTGATGATATGCTAAAACTTGCCAGATTATAAAAAATCATAGTATGCTATTGATGGGCATTTCAAATGCCTATCCATGAACATGCACAGTTCTCAATCAAGGGAGAGTAAAACCCTCATATGGGACAATCCCTACATTAAAATAGATGACAAAAGAATTTATCCTAAGGACTGAGAGAATTAAGGCATCAAGTAACAAGCATACTTGAGAGAAGAAAACAAGGGGAGTTTACTGTGCAACCCTTTGATATATTGTATTATACAGATAATCTCACAAAAGAACACCGCTGTAAGTATTTATTATTATGCTTAATTTCAAGTAACACAGCTTCAGATGTAAGTATTAAAAGTCATGCACCTTTTGTTTTAAATAAGGTGGCAGCATCCATACAACAAAATGAGGGAATGATTAACTCTCTCAAGGCTTTTTGGAAGGTAACAGCAGTTAAAAATCAGAGTAATATTCGTCAGTCTTTTCAGAAGTGGGATGAAATACCTGGCATGCAAGGAAAGATAGAATTTTCACAGCACTGTAAAAAATTTGTTTGCATTTTTGAGACCATGTACAGTATATATACTTCTATAACAACTGCTGCTTTTTTATGCCAATGTTTTTGCTCTACCAGTAAGAGGGCTTGCTGCACACAGAGTGTGCTCAGCTAATCAAACCCCATCACCTGGATATTAAATGTCTGCTGTTTCAAAACATGTGGAAAAAACACTATGATTTGAACACCTGAAGTACTGCAATAGGACATAACCTGATCATAAATGCTTTTGACTACTGAACTATGATGAAACATTTGTCATACCGACCATTCTGAAAAAATGGATATTATAAGCTTCAGCCACAGTGTGGGAAGCATTACTTCATGAAAATAGCATATATAAAGTACTGGAAGCATGCCATCACAAATCATATTCATGAACAAAAAGTTATTTTTCCAAGTCACCATTGTTAATAAATGATATTTGTGAACACTGAGTCTCTAAATGATCATGCAAACAACTAACACTCAAAAGTTATTCCCCCGGATTTACTAATCTTCTGTGCAGAACTAGCTTAGTCCTGCATGAAAGCGATTGTTTAGGAGCAGGACGGCAGCACGTCATGCTTATTAATGATGTGTGCTGCCCAAGCTCCTTGGCTTACAAGGAACATATAAGAGTGCAGTGGGCGTGTCTGAGAGCGGAGCTCTCAGAATAAACATGCCCCCACAATGTAGAACAGCAGAAAGAGGTATGCAATGAGAGAGACCGCTCACAAGTGACCACATATCTCCACCAACAGTCTCCTTTGTGTATAACAGCAACAGAATGCAGGAATAAAATGAAGAAACATTTTTTTTCTTTTCAAATTCGATTACAGCTAACCGTAGGTGCGCGGGTGTGCCCATCGCTTAGCTAGAGTTAAAGCAGCTTAAAAGGCTGAAGAGGATAACAAGGAAGATATATGCCAATGAAACAGCATAGCATTAGTGTAGTGGGCAGAGCATTTATCTTATGAGCAGGCATTCCTGGTTCGAGTCGCCCTGCAGCATATTCCATTTTACATGGCAAAGCACGTTATGACCAATATTTTTGTTGCATAATCCACTAAATAACATATATTTATGAACTGGAGTACTGCAGTAAATGCCCATGTGAGGTGTCAGTGTCATAATGAATAAGGCGCTAATAAGCATGTGTAAGCACAAATAAGCAGTACTAAGCATATTTATGCACTAGTAAGGGGCCTTAAGCCCATTTGTGCAGCGGTGAGCAATGCCTACACTGGCTAAGCAATTCTAAAATTATCTCTCTGTAAGCAGATATAATGGCAGGCTAGCAGTGCTTACCATCACATAAACCCACTTACAACTGCTCAAAAGTGCCTTAATCACTCTGTATCCAATGGCCCTTGTTCTGCCCATCAACAAAATAAACAGCCATGCAGGTCTCGAACACAAGACCCTATACAACAGAGTCCTAGAAGTTATCTACCAAGCCATCACAGAAGTACAGAAGAATGCAGTAGTAGCAAACAAGTCCTCAACATAGTATAACCAAACTGAACCTGTGAAAGGCATCAGTATACAGTCATATGTGCCATAACCCACTACATAACATAAATATGTGAACTGGAGTACAGCAGTAAGCCCAGAATTGAGGTGTAATTGTAATAGAGTGTTGAAGTCCCCAATAAAACACAAGGACCCCACAGAGTGTACGTACACATCAATCAGGGATACCAGACATACATATAAGGTGTAATGAATAATAACACAATGCCAAAAAGGCATTATAATGTAGGTCTAATGTAAGCAATGCTAAGCATTCACAGGCAAGCTTAGGAAGTGTGAGCAATGTGTAGAACAGCTAACTCTTTGTGCCCAGTGGTATACTCCTTTAAACAACGCCAACCTTAGGTAACCAGGTTTGCCCATAGCTTAGCCTTTTCAAAACTGGCCAATCACAGAAAAGTGTGGGAAATCGGCCCTAGTTAAACCCAAAAGGTGAGAATACATCTCATAACTGGTTGTAGCTTCCCCTTGCAGGCACTATGGCAGTAAAGGGAGATGGAGTGCACTTCCGGGCGCAGCGCTGGTGCATCCAGGAGTCCAAGGTCATGGCAGGACTCCTAGTTAAAGTCCATGCACAGAGACTGCTGCAGGGCCAGTACCAGGGCTCACAATATAAGGTGGAGGCCTGGGACCATCTAACCCGCGACCGCATCAGTGCCACTGGCATACCCCAAACTGGTGAGCAGGTTAGGCACCACTATGCTGACCTGAAGCAGCAGAAGGGGGACCTCTTGGAGGAGTGGCTCCAAGAGGCTAGAGCATCAGGGTATGTTCCAGACATGTGTAAGTATCACCCTGGTATGTGTGCAATACATGCCAGCTCAGGTATATCATGGATAGGTATGGCTAAATATTCCTCTTATGTCCCCCACAGCTGCAACAGAGTGGGCCATGAACCAGGAGGCCCACATCAGCCACCTGGTGAGGTTGCAATGCGAGGCAGGTCAGTAATACCTATGATTTTACTGTCATAGGAAATAAAAATAAAAGTAGTAGTAAATGAATTGCTAGTATAAAAAACTGTATTGTTCAAGGCAAGTACTGCATACACTAGAGAATATGGCAGGAACAGCCTCATATTGTGTGTATGTCAATAAACATGTAATATCCTGACAAAACAGGTCTAACTGCTGGACTGTATGTGTATATTCTGGTATCATATGGTAATGCAGATTTACAATCATGTAATAGTACTGTTGTATTAAGCATTGTTACCCACACCATGCATCATAAATTGAATGTGTAGGAATGCCTATCTAATGACAGGTGTAATCCCCAGAGGCCATTTAGTACAACTGAGAGATACATAGACAGTAAACAGGGAAAGTTCAAACAACAAAAAACAAGTAGCACATGCAACTGAGATGTGAACTGTTTTTTTTAGTGCACACAGCCACGGTTCAAATCCTGCCAGTGGTAGTAGTCTGCATAGAGAATCATACCCCACAGCTGTACAGATATGTCCAGAATATCTATTAAATGAACCCATATCTATTGCCTATCAACCCATCCCCCTGGAAAATCAGTGGAATGATCCCAGACATATAGGCAGCAAACAGAAAATACAACCGATTGACACGCATCTGTAAGAACAAAGCTGGCGCACTAGTAATTCCACAATACCTTATGAGGCTAATAAGCCACGTATATCCCATTTACACCCCAACTTGTTAAGCTGTGGTCAGAGTGTGTATAGTAACAGAGTGAAATGTATGTGCATAATAGTAATGTGGAACCTGGTACTGTGTGTATGAACATTCAGGCAGTGCTAATAAACATTCCCCCCACAGGTTTGTCAGATACCAGCACTGTGCCCATAAATAAAAGAATGATATTCAGTTGCTCTGAATAATGAGGTATTACACATCACTGTCACCCACACTGTCCTACAACATATAACTGTCTAGGAAATCTGTATAAGAGTGTTTTTATACAAGGTTAGAATGCATAAGCACAGGGGATTAATAAGACAGAAAGCAGATTGGAGATATACAGCAATATCAATATAGCAGACACAACTGTGATGGGCAGTGTTTAAGTTGTAGCAGACACAGCCATTATCTGAATCCTGGGAGTGGGATTAGACTGCATACAGATTCATAACCCACAACTGTACACATGAGGCCAGAATGTCCAGTATATGTGCCCATATCTGCTGCCTGTTCCCTTGTCCTCCTGGTAAGTCTGTGGGATGATCCCAGATGTGTAGCCAACAAACAGGGAATAGAAGTGATTGTCAACCATCATGAGAACACACCTGTCACTGTAGCAAACCCTGAAACTGTTAGGAGAGTAATATTTCAAGTATGTCCTATCTACACTCCCATGTTGTCAAGCTGTAACCAGAGTGTGTACAGTAACAGAGTGAGATGTATGTGCATAATACTAATGTGTAATCTGGAACTTTGTGTGACAACAGTCAGATAGTGCTAACAAATATTGCTTCCACAGGTACACTGTGTTGAGAAATACAGACCAATATAACCTGTACTGGTACTGTCCACCCTGGTATTGTAGGGGATTGTGAGTAATGTGTTCCCTCGTCTGCCTTCTGCACTCTTTTTGTTTTTGTTGGTTGATTTTGAGTGCAGCTTTCACGTTTTTTCTCTGAATAATAACTTATCACTGGTCACTGTCACCCACACTGTGCTACATAATATAACTGTGTAGGAAAGCATGCATATGTGTGTGTCAGGTCACTAAAGCTGGAAGAGGGCAATATTCTAGATATGTCCCAGCACACCAGCATGTGGTCAACACATGGCCAGAGTCTGTGCAGAAAGAGTTGGATAGCTATGTGCACTACATCAACGCAGAATCTGGGAGTATGTGTAGAAACAGTTAGTTAGTGTTAACAAACATTCCCTCCACAGGTATACCAGGTAAGAGGTGTATACTGCAGGTAAAACTGTTTCATGTGTAATGATGATGACAGCCATATCACTGTCCAAAATAAGGCTATAGGGTAGTGTAGTAAGACTTGTAAGGTACAGATAACAGCACTGACTAGGAAAGTAATGTGGACTACAGGAATATACTACTTGTTAATTGACATCTTTCTCCCCCCCACCTTATCTCCAACAATAATCAACATACCCAGCAAAACTGGTATGCAATGACTCTGATAATGTCTAATTGTTTGATAAATATTTTAATGGTTCCCATGCATGTGCCATACTGAATTATTCCAACATTGTTTGCATGGTGCTATCAACATACCTGCATGCTGCTCTTATTACCACCGTGGTCCCATATATGCATGTGTTTTGTTTGCTATACAACTGTTCCGTATCTGGTGTCTAGGTTAATGGGAATATCTATGCATGCTGTTATACCTAACCCTGGAATGTGTTGACTATTACTAACCCATACATGATGATGAAATCTAAACACTATAGCATGCTTGGGAAGGCCGGTCCTAGCAGACCCACCTGTCCCAACTCAGCTGGTCATGGCATTTGGCACCGGACCTCCCTGTCCATTGGTCCTGCACCACCTTTGGGTGGAACCGCATCAGGGGATGGGGCACACCCCCCCGGGAGTGGGTGTGGACAGGCACCTGTCACCAGTCGCCAGGTCGGGGTCATGGTGTGTAGAGAGATCAACCAGCAGGTTGGTGATCTCCTACACCAGCTCGAGAGCCACGTGTCGTGATTAGAGTCAGTCTTATTCTGTGGCTCAGCCCCCAGCACAGCCACCTGCGGGGCTGTGAAGGAGCAGTTGTGATTGCCCATGGGTGGGGACCTCAGTTCCACTGTTACCACTTGGGGCTTGTGGGCTTCCGATATCCCAACACCACTTCCCATCAAGGTGTTTACCCCCCACATGTGTCATATACTGCCCCTGTATGCGTCTTGTTTGTCTTGTCTGTTAGCCTACCCAACCTACCTCCCCAAATATACCTACTACCCCTCCCCAACATCCCACTCTCACCTGAAAAACAAAAGGGCAATCTGTTCTCACAAAAAAGTCTTGCCCCATACATAGCAGTCCATTTCTCACACACATCCACTGGACACATGTAATCTGGTC